>NC_143482.1:24623372-24755971 GCF_027475165.1 Benincasa hispida | reverse complement strand
CATAATGAATATGGAAATTCAGATTCATTCACATATTTAATATTAGATGTATCAATTTATGACAATGTATTTACATTTATGAAGGTTCATTTATGTAGTTGAAGAGTTTTTGTTGTACCTAGTCAATTAGGTGAAAGGTTGTGTCCTTTCAAGTTGTCTTTTCAATTAGTATAAATATCTATGTACTGTTGTCATTCGAAGAAACACTTGGAATTTGAATGAAATTTATTAGAGTTTATTCTCTCAAGCTTTATGCTTTTTCTTTGTATTCTTGTGTTTAGAATGCATGTACTAAAACGTTCAATCTAGTTTGATCAATTAGATTGTGGAGAGTTCGAAATCTTGAAGTTAGGAACAAGTTCTCCTTTCTTCTTGATCATCGACCAATCTTCCAAACCAAATCTGTTTAGCTTTCTTGGGGTTTTTATTTTGTTTATTGGGAGTTATTCTTATTATTATTGTGGGGGTTCACCTAGAATAAAGGTGGGTTCTCATACGTGATTGAGGTAGTTCTCTTTATCATTTGGTATCAGAGCTTTGGCTTTAAACAGATTATATCTTTTTTTGTTATCCTTTTCGTGCTATCCTCTTTCTTTCTTTAAATCATTTCATCCGTTTCTATTTTTTTTTTTTTTTTTGTGGCTCTAAGGTGTTTTATTGTTTTCTTGTGACATTTTAATCTTCTTTTATTTCCTTCATATTTCAGTATACTTGCTGGAAAAATTTGAACAAGAAATTGTCTTTGCATCTTTCCATAATTTTTTTTTTTTAAAAAAAAAACTCCGAGATTTTGTGACTGAAGCATTCTAGGCTATATTGGAATTTCTTGCATGGTTCTCATAAGAATATTATAAGATTTGCTGAAGTTTGAAATACTAGAAGTCTTATGATATGTCTCTTCGAAGAAGAAATTGTCATGCGACTTACAAAAATGATGATAATATTTGGAAGAATCTTAGAGAAAGTTTGGCTGAGTTGCTGATTCCATTGATTACATAGGCCAATTGAATGAAACATTGAAGTTGCAAAAACTAGCAAGAAAGAATCATGCCGCACGAGCCATTGAAAATCAATAAGATAGTCAATTGCAAGAAATTGATCAACCAATTCCAAATGATGGAGTTCATCCACAAGTCAAACAGGAAGATTTCATTGGTGATGTTATTGAAATGAATGACGGTGATCATCAAAGTTTGAGAGATAAATTAAAAGGTAAAGTAGTTATAGAAAGCGTGGAGAAATTTGAAGTAGGTGTTGTATATGACACCATAACAAATTCTCTAGAGAAAAGTGAGGGCAGTGTGGAAATTGAGAAAATATCAAAAAGTGAGACATTAGAGTCGAAAGAAACAGAAGAGAGAGTGATTAAGAGTGGAGGTGAAGAAAAATATTCATGTGAAAAAAATCATGGGAGTAGTTTTCCAACTTACGTTCTTTCCTATTATTTTCCTTGTGTTTTATATACTGCATTGAAGGCACGATGGGGGATAACCAAGTTTGAAAATTTTCATCAAAGACGATTGGGGTGGAGGGTGCTACAAAGAAATTTCACATTTGATTTTGGAGGAGGCGAGACTTCAAAACTTCTATCGAAAGTTCGAGAAGATGATTACAAAGTTGTGTTACAAGGTCATCTAAGATTGAGGACGAATCTTCTTGAAGAACTATAAGCAAATAATTGGCAATGATTAGGAGCTAGAGTATTAAAAGATTTGCTTTCAAGTTAAGCTTCCAAATATGAAGAGTTCCAACCCTTCAAGAATCAAAGCCCCCAAAAGTCATAATGAATCTGGAAATTCATATTCATTCACATATCTAATATTAGATGTATCAATTTATGACAATATATTTACATTTATGGAGGTTCATGTATGTAGTTGAAGAGTTTTTGTTGAACCTAGTCAATTAGGTGAAAGGTTGTGTCATTTCAAGTTTTCTTTTCAATTAGTATAAATACCTATGTACTTTTATCATTTGAAGAAACACTTGGAATTTGAATGAAATTTATTAGAGTTTATTCTCTCAAGCTTTATACTTTTTCTTTGTATTCTTGTGTTTAGAATGCATGTACTAGAACTTTTAATCTAGTTTGATCAATTAGATTGTGGAGAGTTCGAAACCTTGAACTTAGGAACAAGTTCTTCTTTCTTCTTGATCATCTATCAATCTTCCAAGCCAAATCTGTTTAGCTTTCTTGGGTTTGTTATCATTTTGTTTATTGGGGGTTATTCTTATTATCGTTCTTTTTATCAAAAAGGTACTTATAAACCCTGGAAAGGAGTTTGTACTTGTGTGGATGAACTTTAGAACAAGAGGTCAAGACAGAGTTTGAAAAGGAGGAACTTTGGGTTCATACTTGTCGAAATGTTCTTCAAGTCCAAATTTGGACGAAGGTTGGTTCAAAAGATACTTATGGATAAACGACTTCTGTATCGATGTGGACGAACTTTGGCATAGAACATCATGAACAAAATCAAAAAAGGACGAACTTTGGGTTTCTACTTGTGGAAATGTGCTCCAAGTCCAAATTTGGATGATGTTTAGTTCAAAAGGTACTTATGAACACTTGAATGGAGTTTTGTACTTTTGTGGACGAACTTTGACACAAAAGGTCAAGACAGAGTTAAAATAGAACGAACTTTGGGTTTCTACTTGACGAAATGTTCTCCAAGTCCAAATTTGGAGGAAGTTCGGTTCAATACCACTTATCATTCCTAGAAAAGAGTTTTATATCTGTGTTGGACAAACTTTGGAACAAAAGGTGAAGACAAAGTTCGAAAAGGATGAACATTGGGTTTCTACTTGTCGAAATGTTCTCCATGAACAAATTTGGATGAAGATGGGGTTCAAAAGGTACTTATGAACACTGTAAAGGATTTTTGTACCTTTGTGGATAAAATTTTAGAACAAAATGTGAAAACAGAGTTCGAAAATGACAAACTTTGGGTTTCTACTTGTCGAAATGTGCTCCAAGTTCAAATTAGGATGAAGTTTGGTTCAAAAGACAAACTTTGAGTTTCTACTTGTTGAAATGTTCTCCACGTCCAAATTTGGACGAAGTTTGATTCAAAAGGTACTTATGAACGGTAAAGGAGTTTTTTGCCTGTGGTGATGAAATATGGCACAAAAGGTTAAGACAGAGAACGAAAAGGATGAACTTTGGGCTTCTACTTGTCGAAATGTGCTTCAAGTCCAAATTTTGGCGAAGTCTTCTTCAAAAGGTACTTATGAATCCTGGAAAGGAGTTTGTACCTAGGTGGATGATCTTTGGCACAACAGGTCAAGACAGAGTTTGAAAAAGATGAACTTTGGGTTCCTACTTATCGAAATGATCTTCAAGTCCAAATTTGGATGAAATTTGATTCAAAAGGTACTTATGGACCCTGGAAAGGAGTTCTGTACCAGTGTGGATGAACTTTGGCACAAAACATCATGATAGAACCTGAAAAGGACGAACTTTGGGTTCCTACTTTTCGAAATGTTCTTCAAGTCCAAATTTGGATGAAATTTGGGTCAAATGGTACTTATGGCCATGGAAAGGAGTTTTGTATCTGTGTGGATGAACTTTGGCATAAATGGTCTAGACAGAGTCCAAAAATGACGAACTTTTGGTTTCTACTTGTTGAAAGGTACTTATGAACCCTGGAAAGGAGTTTTATACCTCTATGGACGAACTTTTAGAACAAAAGATCAAACAGAGTTCGAAAAGGACAAACTTTGGGTTTCACATTAGGACGAAGTTTGGTTCAAAAGGTACTTATGAAGCCTAGAAAGCAGTTTTGTACCTTTGTGGACGAACTTTGGCACAAAAATTCAAGATAGAGTCCGAAAAAGATGAACTTTTGGAAGTGTTTTGTTTGGTGGCATCTATGGTTTCCTAAGGGTTCGATATTGGAGATGTATGGGGTTAGGGTTATGTATGATGCAGTGAGTAGTTGAGAGGCTCGATTAACTGATTTCTTGGATGGAGAGGGTAGATGTCGGTGGCCTACTATTTCGTGGGAGTTGCCCGAGCTTTGGGGCTTAATTATAAACAAATTCTATAAGTGAATTGCTTTTAAATCCAATCAAGTTTTAGCAATTTTAATAATGTACCCAAGGTTATTCTTTTGCAACGATACAACAAGAAGACATTCTTAACTAAATACTATCTCTAGAATAACTCATATTTCGATAGTCATTTAGGTACCACTTTTGGTAAAAAATTATTAACACTTAATACTTTCGTAAGTGTAGCCCTCCATTTTCAGACGTCAGAGGTCGGCCCCAACTATGTTACCGTAGGGGAGAGTCAAGGTTGGGAATGAACTTAAGAAATCTTATCCATCTCTGGAGCTTGAGTTGTTCCGAATCCTATGTTACAACCCTTCGTGGAGATAGCTGTCATTAAATGCCTAGCAAAGGGCTGCTTAAAGCTAACCAGTAGGTGCAACATAGAAATCTCATAGTCCAAACTAACGGAAGAGACCGCAGGATATATTGACACATTTCCTTCACCCAATTACTATGAACTACTTCCTCCATTTACCTTGTTATTGACTCATATATTCGCTTTCCATATGGAGGTCACTCCCAGGGTGATACGAAGCATCTATGAATCTCACGGTGTAAACTATGTGGAGACGTGGCAGTTGAAATCGTACACTTGATTTCTTTTAATAACTTCCCCTTATTCACCGAAATCTAGATTTAAGCTAAAAATACTTTTCGTATGGAGGTCACTCCTAGGGTGACACGAAGTACTACTTAAATCCAGACTGTAAACTCTTAGGGACGTGAGAGCTAAAAATAACGTATCGAATATGTTATTAATCTCCCACTAAAGTTTTCTAATAACTTAATATAGAAGTTATTGGACTACCACTGAAGTGTTCTATTTAACAAGGGTAAATTTATACTTAGGTTCTTTTCTGGCTAATAAAAACAACCCTAAGTGTATGCGATTTATCCAAGTATAACACTTATAAATGGACTTAAACGTATGATGTCTAGGTGATAAACCATTTTATTACCTCACATCACTCACGTATGCTCATAAAACTGGTTACCAACGCTCAATTAATTCGGCCATAATCCCTAGGTTGGAGGTGTTCCTAGACCATCAACTTACATACCCCCAGCCTTCGAAAGGATTATATACCGGTTGAGTTTGTAACCCTAATTTTACAAGTTTAATGACCTATTTTAACTATTAAAATAAGTGGTTAACCTACGTGAGCATGCAATTGCTCTTTGTTCAGAATTTTAAATGTCTAAACTAATTTTATAACAACTTATAAACTTTAGACATGCTAAATTTGGACGATGTTTAGTTCAAAAGTAGGAGTTTTGTACCTGTGTGGGCAAACTATGGCATAAAAGGTCAAGAAAGAGAATGAAAAGGATGAAATTTGGGTCTCTACTATTTGAATTGTTCTCCAAGTCCAAATTTGGATGAAGTTGGGTTCAAAAGGTACTTGTGAACCCTGGAAATGAGTTTTGTACCTATGTGAACGAACTTTGGCACAAAAGGTGACAGAATCCAAAAAGGATAAACTTTGGGTTTGTAGTTGTTGAAATGTGCTTCAAGTCAAATTTTGAAGAAGTTTGGTCCAAAAAGTACTTATGAACCCTGCAAAGGAGTTTTCTACTTGTGTGGACAAACATTGGCACAAAATGTGATGACATAATCCAAAAAGTTTGGGTTTCTACTTGTCGAAATGTGCTCCAAGACCAAATTTTGACGAAGTTCAGTTCAAAAGGTATTATGAACACTTGAAAGGAGTTTTGTACCTATGTGGACGAAGTTTGGAACAAATGTTCAGAAAAAGTGCAAAAAGGATGAACTCTAGGTTTATACTTGCCGAAATGTGCTTCAAGTCCAAATTTTAATGAAGTTTGGTTCAAAAGGTACTTAGGAACCCTGGAAAGGAGTTTGTACCCATGTGGACGAACTTTGGTACTAACGGTCAAGACCAAGTTTGAAAATGACGAACTTTGTGTTCCAACTTGTTGAAATGTGCTTCAACTCCAAATTTGGACGAAGTTTGGTTGAAAAGGTACTTATGGACCCTAGAAAGATGTTTTGTACCTGTGTGGACGAACTTTGGCACAAAAACTCATGACAGAATCTTTATTTGGGTGAGATGGAGGAGTTTGATAGGGCTTTTTTGGAGGCAGATCTGGTCGAGCTAGGGGTGGTTGGCAACTGGTTCACTTGGACTAGTAAGGTCCAAGGGAGTGTTATCCTACGCCGGTTGGATCGTTGGTTGGTTAATGAGGAGTGGAAGGTGGCTTTCCCTATTCTGAGGTGAGGGCTGGTCAATGAGGGATTTCTGA
The DNA here is from genome assembly GCF_027475165.1 of Benincasa hispida. Lineage (NCBI taxonomy): Eukaryota > Viridiplantae > Streptophyta > Magnoliopsida > Cucurbitales > Cucurbitaceae > Benincasa > Benincasa hispida. Next base: position 24,749,653 of record NC_143482.1, on the reverse strand, counting down.
TAATAGTCTGTTGTTGATTTCTACGAGTGAGGTGAGGTGTAGGCTACCATCGTTGTTTCTTTATTTTAGTCACTGGGCAGAGGCAGATGGTTTTATTGATGTTATAAAATCGGTGTGGAGGAGGCACTCGGAGGTTTCCCCTAAGGTTAGTTTTGTGAGAAACCCGAGATCATTGAAAACTATCTTGCACACTTCGTTTGGTAGGCGTCTTTCTGTGTTATCTGATGAAGTGTGATTCGCTAGGTAGAATATGAAGGTAGCCCAAGCTGTTGTAGAGAGGGATCCCTCTTCTGAGGTTGTTTGTGCGGAGGTAGCCTGGGTCACTGAGGTGTTCTAGTCGGTGGCTAGATTGGAGGAGGCATCGCTCAAGTAGAAATCTCGGGTGAGATGGTTGGATTTGGGTGATCAGAACATGACGTATTTCCATCCCTGTGTCCATTCTTGTTGTAGTAGTAGTGGTCTATTCTTGGTTGTGGATGTCGGGGGTGTCCGTCAGACTCTTCATGATCAGGTGGCTGGTGTGGCTGTGGATTTTTTCGTGGTAGTTTGGGGGTGCAGTTTATGTGGTACAGGGATCTTACGTCCCAAATCGAGGATATAGTGCAGTTCCATTAGCCTGGGCAGTGTGTGGCAGCACTCGGTCATCCTGTATCTCGTGATGAGATTTAGAAGGCTTTATTCTCTATGAAGTCTGGAAAGGCTCCTCGTTTTGATGGGTTTTTAGTGGGTTTCTATACATTTGCTTGGAGTATGGTTGGTGATGACTTTTGTGCTGCTGTTTTGATTTTTTTTTTTTAGTCGTGCTATTTACCGTGTGGAGATAATGCTACTGCTATAACGTTTATTCCTAAGTGTCCTAAAGCTAAGCATATGGAGAACTTTTTGTTGGGTTTTATGTCCTAAAACTCGCATTTTGTAAAATGATAAACATTTTCTATAATCAATATACTTATTATTGATTTCATAAATTGTATGAAAGTCTAAATCCAATAAACTAAGACCCATGACTATTGTATGAGTACTTGAACTTTATATGGAGGCATAAGAGTGGATCAGATTCGAGTAAATAGTCAAAATGATCTATGGTATATGAATAAGATTGGGTACCTTATTCTGGTAACACCATTGGATGCGGCCTACTCTGTAGTTGTTACAAAGAGTTGTAAAGTGCTACATACGATGTGATCCTAATTTGTACATGTTATGATATGAGGAGTGGGGGCGTCCTATGCAATGAGTTTGCATAAGATCGGACCAAGAAATAAGTCACTCTTACTTTATAACACTGTTTAATGTATAAGACTGACTATTTCACCTTGATGACCTAGGTAACCCAATCTTAATCCTGAGCTAACTATGAGCTCCTGTTTATTTGGGATTGCCCCTAAATTTGCATAGGTGGGGGTTGGCTCAATAGTGTCAGCTCAATAAGACTCCTATTTTAGGGGTAAGACCGAATAGATAGCTGGGGACATAGGGTGCAAGACGGAGTTCACGCATACCCGATTTAGGGATAGGAGAAAGGTTGTTCTCTCAACTACTGAATTCAGGTCTTGAACAAGGGGCCCACCCTCTCACTGGACTGAGAGAGTTTGGTTTAGTGATTGGATCACAAACCAATTTTTCATTAGAGGATCAGTTCCTACTTGAGGAATAAGACGTAATCTCAGGGTAAAACAGATATTTCGCCCAGCCATTATTACGAACAACCTGTGAAGGGTCGACTTGCTGATTATGGTTAAATCATGTGGACATAAAATATCCACAGTGAGAGGAGTGCAACTATGGGCTTTAGTGGAGTGACCCATTAGTTAATGAATGGGGATTAATGTGGTCTAATGAGTTTAGCCAATTAATCTCGGATCGTTGGAGCCCATGGTTTGTAGGTCTGCGAGGTCCCCCTACTAGCTCATAACGGACTAGCTCTAGAATAGCGTGATAAATTAATTTAAAACGTTCAAATTAGAATTAAGGAAATTAGTAATTATATGAGATATAATTACGTGTTTAATTTGAGAATTAAACGGAATAGGATAATTTATATATTTAAATATGATTTAAATATATAAAGATGGATATATGTAAAAATTAATTTAATATTTGATATTAAATTAATTAAGTTTTATTTAAAATTAATTTATGAAATTAATTTTATTTTTCAGTTTTAAAATCAAGTTATTATTTTTTAGATAAAATTGAAAAATAGAAAAACAAAACACTAAAATGGAATTATCATGTTTTCCATTATCCATCTTTTTATGTGCTCACACAAAAGCCATCTTCTTTGCCTTGTCTTACTCCAAGCATGAGCTGCAACTCATGCAACTCATGCAACTCTCTCCCTTGCATGTTGATCTGCAATATAATGAAGAGTTTGGAGTGAATTTTGGGCATGCAATCAAGAGAGAATTTTAGAGAAAATTCGGATGGAAGAAAGGGTTCTTCAACAAGATTGCTTCTGTGAGCTTTTCTCCTTCATCCCTTGATTCAAGATTGTTTTGAGTCCAACAACTCAATCTAGAGTGCCAAGAGTAAGGAAGATCTTGAGGTGGTCTGCAACAAGATTTGGAGAAGATTGCAGTTGGAGAATAAGCTTTGAAGAAGTTCTACAAGAGGTATGTCTTGAAACTCACTTGTTTTCTACAAGAGCATGCTTTATATTTTGCCAAAATTAATTAATTATAGTGCTTTAATGATCCTTGTACTTCCGTTATGCTGATACAATCCTACAATTGGTATCAGAGCATCATATAAGCATTCAATTCGGTTTAATTTTTGTTTGGTGGGCATTATATGAGAAATATGAAATTGATGCACTAATATGGTTTTCTAAGTTTTGGCATTTTAATTCTCTTTAATTTCTCATTTAAATTTTTAAATGTCTCTTGTTGATGAGCTTTTATGTGTTAGCAAGAGTCTGTAGTTTATTTGGAGTCATTAGAGTTAAAATTAAGATGTAATTAAAGAAACAAGTGAAGGAGGCTGAGCTGCTATTCCAGTTTTTTCAGCTTCTACTCAAAATCGTTGTTGAGGTTCAGTTGCTAAGCGATCGTCTAGTTCTAGGTGTTACATGATGTGAGGAAAAGCTTGATCGTATAGCAATGGGCACTGATCATTGTGTTGTTGAATGCTAAAAGGTCGTGTACCTACAGGAGCTAAGCAATGCGTTCAATTTGCTATACGATAGCACGAAGTATTGCTTAGCAATTTGCTATACGATAGCACTAAATAATCATTTAAGCATGGGAACTAACGATATGTTGAATTTGCTATATGATGGAACTACACGATCGTTAGCTGCTGCGTGTGTTCAGCGATGCGATGAAATGCTACACGATAGCACTAAGCGATCGCTTAGATGCAGAGCTAAGCGATCGTGTAGACAAGGAGCTAAGCGACACGATGATGTTCTAGATGATAGAACTAAGCGATCATTTAGCTGCGACGGATACTAAACAATGAAATGAAGTGCTAGGCGATGGTGTTAAGCGATCGTGTAGTTCTATACGATAGAGCTAAGCGATGGAGTTAAGCGATCGTGTAGTTCTGTACGATAAAGATAAGTGATCATTTAGCTTCGACAGACACTAAGCGATCGTGTACCTTTTCACAACACAAGGCGATGGAGTTAGACGATTGCCGTCAGCGCTACACGATCGACCTTAGCAAGACTTCGGGGTTGGACCGAGAGCAGTCAATTCGATTGATTTTCTCGAGATCTAATCTGGTTCAGCCTCAAAGTGTTTTTGGCTGGTCCGATTCAGACTTATCCAGTCTAGTTCAAGATCCTTGGATTCGATTTGGAGCGGTTTTAGTAGTTCAAAGATGGTTTTTGAAGTTGTTTGTAATAGTTAGGCTTCTGTTTGCTTGTTTATGCTAAAACTAAAACCATATCAGTCTGTGTTTAATTATTAATTAAATAAATCTTGTATGTGCATACAGTATGCCATTTAGATTTAAAATCCCACCATAGGAAGCATGTTATATGTATTGAAAGTATGTTATAATTAGTTCTAATGTATAGTATGCATGTTAGGATTTCTTGTATTTAATATAAGTGATATATATTAAATATTGAATGCCTTTATATATGTTATGGATGTTTAGCATGTCTAAAGTTTTATAAGTTGTTATAAAATTGGGTTAGACATTTAAAATCTATAAACAACAGTTGCATGCTCATGTAGGTTGACCACCTATTTTAATAGTTAAAACTTATAAAACCCAAGTTACAAACTCAGCCGGTATATAATCTTGTCTAAGGCTAGGGTACTTAAGTTAACGGTTTATGGAACACCTCCTACCTGGGGATTATGACAGAATTATTGAGCGTCGGTAACCGGTTTTATGAGCATACGTGAGTGATGTGAGGTAATAAAATGGTTTATCACCTAACACATCGTAGGTTAAAATCCAATTATAAGAGTTATACTTGGATAAACCATGTAGACTTAGGGTTATTTTATTAGCCGAAAAGAACCTAAGTATAAATCAACCCAGTAGAACACTTCAGTGGCAGTTTAATAACTTCTATATGATAAAATTATTAGAAAACTTTAGTGGGAGATTAATAACATATACGATACATTATTTTTAGCTTTCACGTCTCTAAGAGTTCACAATCCAGATTTAAGCGGTACTTCGTGTCACCCAGGGACTGACCTCCCTTCGGAAATTATTTTTTTAGCTAAAATCTAGATTTTGGTGAATAAGAGAAAGTTGTTCAAACATAAATAAATTATTCGATAAATAGATTTCAACTGCCATGTCTCCACAATTACACTGTGAAATTCATATGACGCTTTGTGTCACCCTGGGAGTGACCTCCCTTCGGAAAGTGTTTTGTATGAGTCAATATCAAGGTAAACGAAGGAAGTAGTTCATAGTAAGTGGGTGAAGGATATGTGTCAATATATCCTACGGTCTCCTCTATTAGTCTGAATCATGAGATTCCTATGTTGCCCCTACTGGTTAGCTTTAAGCGGCCCTTTGCTAATCCTTTAGTGACAGTTATCCCTACATAGGGTTGTAACATAGGATTCGGAACAACCTAGGCTTCAGTAAAATGAATAGGGTCTTGTAGTAACATCTTGGATATTGTCTTCTATTTCGAAGGTAAGTTCATACCGTCCTATAAGATCTGAAAAATGGCGAGTCACACTTACAAGAATTACTAAGTTGTTAGTAAAGATCTTGACCGAAAACGATAACTAAACGACTATAGGAATAAGAGTTATTCCGGAGACAAAAGGAATAAGAGTTATTTTAGGGATAGTGTTTGGTCAAATTGTTTATTTTAGTGAAGGAGTATCTGACTACCCCTCGATAACACATATTATGATTCACTAAAGTATCGTTGCAAATAAATAATGGTTATGGGTACATTATTATTTTTTGCTAAAACTTGATCTTTTGATTGAGTTACAATTTGCTAATTAGATTTTTTTTGAATTTTATCAGCATTTCGAATTCCTCTAGAATACTCGTCGATTTAAATAACAATAAAATCAAATCAATAAACAAATTACTAGCGGTTAATTACACCAAAAGAGTTTTAACAAAGGATTGTCCTCTATCTCCTAACTCATCTGAAATTATGAATTATGTAGATGAGAGTGCAGAATTCGAACAATAAGATAAATATGATTTACTTGTTATCAAAGCATGTTTATTAAAAAATGATAAAATCTAGATAATTGATTCAGGTGCCGCTAATCATGTTTGTACTATCTCACAGGAAACAAGTTTCTAGAGACAGTTGACAGAAGGTGAAACAATCTTTAAGGTAGGACCAGGAGATTGTTTTAGCCAAAGCAGTGGGAGATATGAAGTTATTTTTAGGAGATAAGTACATCTATTTGAAAAATGTATATTATATTCCTTTTATGAAAAGAAATCTAATATCTGTCTCTTGTTTGCTAGAACAAAGTTATAAGTTTATTTTCAAAATGATGAAGTGTTCATCAATATGGGAAGTAAACAAATTTGCTCAGCAAAATTAGGAAATAATTTGTATATGTTAAAACCAACTGAGGTCAAAGCCGTATTGAACATAGAGTTGTTTAAAACTGCTGGGACTCATAAGAAAAGAAAGATTTTTCCAAATGCCTATCTTTGGCACTTAAGACTGGGTCACATAAATCTCAACATGATTGAGAGATTGGTTAAGAGCGGTCATCCAAATAAGTTGGAAGACAGTTCATTACCACCATGTGAGTCCTGTCTTGAGGATAAAATGACAAAAAGATCTTTTTCTGGAAAAGGTCTTAGAGCTAAGCCCCTAGAGTTGATTCACTCTGTGGGCCTCTAAATGTTATAACAAGAGGAGGGTATGAATATTTCATCAGTTTTATAGATGATTATTCCAAGTATGGGAATGTTTACCTAATGTACCAAAAGTATGAAACTTTTGAAAAGTTCAAAGAATATAAGGCTGAGGTTGAAAACCAATTAAGTAAAAAGATTAAGGAATCTTGACGAATAGTCTTCAAAGGTAAGGGTTTCTAAAACCTTAAGTTTTCCTTTATTAATGCATGCTATAATTTATGTAAATACATATCTTATTCTTGATTTACTGTAAAACTTACATTCAATGAAAAATGAATTTGGGACGATCTTGCTTCCGCTCAAGGTTCTCTCCTCACATAATTCCTTCAATTAGTATCAGAGTCAGGTTGCTGGTTTTTTTTATCCCAAATTCCATTTTATTGAATCATTTTTATAGTATTGGTGGGTTTTACTGCATTCTATTTAAAGTTCATGCGATGAATAGTTTCAATATGAATGTGGTTTTGTTGATGGATGTTTTGGGATAGGATACTTAGTTTTAAGGCTTTATTTCGTTTATAAATTTGGTTTGTAAAGGCCCCTGTTTTGGGCATAACTTTTTGTTATAGAGTCTGTATTTATTGTTTGAGTCGCTCGTGCTGTTCTCGGGAAGTTTCAAAGACATTTTTCAGAGTGCTGCTTCGATGAAGAAGACGAAGCAGTTCTACAAGTTCGTGTAGCTACAGTTGCACGATCATGTAACTTTTGCTAAACGATTATGTACCTTTTGTTAAACGATCGTGTACCTTTTGCTACACGATCGTATAGCATTTACTAAACGATCGTGTAGCTAATGCTACAAGATCGTGTAGATTTTGCTACATGATCGTGTAACATTTGCTACAAGATCACACAACAAGTTTGCTACACGATCACTGTAGAGAGTTCGTTGAAGGGCAGTTCGATTCGAGCGGTTCAAGGCCTGGTTCACCTGTTTCAAATCGAATGACTCTTATGCTATAATAGTTAGCCTTTTAACTTTCCTTTAAGGTGTCCTATCCCGGTCCATTAACTATTTATTTTAAATATACATATGATGTATGTTCTATATTATATGTCATATTGTATGTCATATAGTTTTAAAACCCACCATAGGTTATGCATTTATATTCATGCATCATTTTATATTATAAATGTTATAAATACGTATGTGCATGATTTAAATTATAAAGCATGCTCATGCATCATATGGTCTAAATGTTATAGTATATGTATGCATGCATTATATCATTTCCATGCATCATTTATATTATAATTTTTATAATATACGGTTGAATGTATGTATGGAAAGTATGCTATAGCATGATTCATTACCTAGTTATATAGTTGTTATATATACTAGTAATGAATGGAGATTTCATGAAGCATGACGTTACATTAGATTAATTTATAAATGTTATGAATAATTGAAGTATGTCAAGCATGCAATGGATGTTATAAATGGATAGGATCGCATTAGTTTTTTCCCGAATCGGTTTTTTTTTCTTCGATTGGCTCATTGGGGTGGAACTCTAGGGTCTAAAATGGAAGGTCACACTTAGGAAAATTATTAAGAAAGTTAATGATGTCTTGACCAAATAAATGATGACTGATTATTATAGGAATAAGAGTTATTCTAGTATAATGATTGGTTGAAAGTGTCTCAATTCAGTGAAGGGACAACTGACTACCCTTCGATGGTTTTTCCTAAATCACTGAAGCGTCATTCCAAAATTAGATGTAATTGGGGTTCATTTAGATTTTGCTAAAAATGATTGGATTTTTTAAGAATTATACTAAAATCTAATGTAGATCAATGTGTTTATTTTTCAACAAATATGTCAAATAGCATTTTTCCATTAGTTTTCTTTTCTAGTTTGACCGATTTCAATTATACAATGTGAAAAGAATGCATTAAAATGTTTTTTTTTTTGTGGTAAACGACCTTGAAATTTTCATGACCAAGGATTGTCCTCAAGTCCAAACCCCTGATGCATATGAGGTGTGGACGAAGGCTAATTCTAACGCTCAAGTTCACATTTTGGCAAGCATACATGATGCGTTGGCCAAAAAATTTGAGAACATGGTCATTGCACATGAGATCATGGAATCAATGTGAGAATTGTTTGAACAAAAGTTCTCATGATTCAAGAAAAATGGGATTGATGACAATGAAACCAGTAGTATCAGTGATAAGCAAATAATTGGCAATGATTAGAAACTGGAGCATTAAAAGGCTTACTTCCAAATTAAGCTTCCAAGTATGAAGAGTTGCAACCCTTCAAGAATCAAAGCTACCAAAAGTCATAATGAATCTGAAAATTCAGATTCATTCACATATTTAATATTAGATGTATCAATTTATGACAACGTATCTACATTTATGGAGGTTCATGTATGTTGTTGAACCCAGTCAATTAGGTGAAATGTTGTGTCCTTTCAAATTATCTTTTCAATTAGTATAAATACCTACGTACTTTTGTCATTTGAACAAGACTTTGAATTTGAATGAAATTTCATTAGAGTTTATTCTCACAAGCTTTATGTTTTTTCTTTATATTCTTGTATTTATAATACATGTTTTAGGACTTTCAATCTAGTTTGATCGATTAGATTGTAGAAAGTTTGAAATCTTGAAGTTAGGAACAAGTTCTCCTTTCTTCTTGATCATCGCGATCAATCTTCCAAACCCAAATATGTTTAGCTTTCTTAGGGTTGCTTACCAATTAGTTAATCTGTTATTCTTATTACTGTTGTGGGGGGTTCACCTTTGTTTAGGGGGGAGTTCTCTAACGTGATTGAAGTAGTTCCTTTTACCATTTGGTATCAGAGCTTTGACTCTAAACAGATTACATCTTTACTTGTTTTCTTTTCCATGTCATATTTCTTTTTTTTTTAATTTCATCTATTTCTATATTTCTTGTGACTCTTCATCTTCTCATTTTTCTTGCTGCAAAAAAAAATGGAAGTGAAAAAATAGCAAAAAAAAAAAATAATAATTGACCTTTCCTCTTCTTTTATTTTCTTGATATTATACTTGCTGGAAAAATTAGAAAAAGAAATTGTCTTTTGCGCCTTTCCATATTTTTTTTAAAAGAAAAAACTTCCGAATTTTGTGACTTTTCACATTCTAGACTATATTGGAATTTCTCGCATGATTCTCACAAGAATACTATAAGATTTGTTGAAGCTGAGATACTAGAAGTCTTATGGTATGTCTCATCGAAGAAGAAATTGTCATGCGACTTACGACGATGATGATAATTTTTGGATGAATCTTAGAGAGAGTTTGGTTGAGTTGCATCAGCTCGTTGATTACATAGGCCAATTGAATGAAACATTGAAGTTGCAAAAGCTAGCAAGAAAGAATCATGCCACGTGAGCCATTAAAAATCAAGAAGATGGCCAATTACCAGAAATTGATCAACCAATTCTAAATGATGATGTTCATCCACAAGTCAAAAAGAAAGATTCCAACTGTGATGATGTTGAGATGAAAGTGAGTGTTCATCAAAGTTTGGGAGAGGAGCCAACATGTGAAGTAGTTATGGAGGGAGAGAAGCTATCTGAAGTATGTGTTGGGAATGAGATGATACCAAACCTTTTTTTAGGAAAGTAAGGACAATATAGAGACAAAGAAAATAGAGAAAAGTGAGATATTAGTGACCAAAGAAAAAGAAGAGAGTGTGATTAAGAGTGGAAGTGAAGGAAAATATTCATGTGAGAAAAATCATGAGAGTAGTTTTCCAACTAACGTTCATTCCTACTATTTTCCTTGTGTTTTATATGCTACATTGAAGGCACGATGGGAGATGTCAAGTTTGAAAATTTTCATCAAAGACGATTGGGGTGGAGTGAGCTACAAAGAAATTTCACATTTGATTTTGGACGAGACGAAACTTTCAAACTATTTTCTAAAGTTCAAGATGATGATTACAAAGTCGCGTTACAAGGCAATTTAAGATTCAAGGACGAATCTTCTTGAAGAAGGAGAGAATGGTAAGCAAATAATTGTAGGAGCTAGAGGATTAAAAGGCTTACTTCCAAATTAAGCTTCCAAGTATGAAGAAGGAGAGAATGCCGTCGTTAAACGACTAGAAAGGGCTGCTTAAAGCAAACCACCAGGTGCAACATAGGCATCTCACGGTCCAAGCTAACAAAAGAGACCGTAGAACATGTTGACACATACAACCTTCACCCACTTACTATGAACTACTTCCCCCATTCACCTTGCTCTTGACCCATACAAACACTTTTCGAATAGAGCAGTCGAGGTATAATTAACACAAAGCGTTGTATGGATCTCACAGTGTGAATTTTGTGGGGACATGAAAGTTGAAATCAAATGTATCATATACTTGATTTTTATATTTGAACGAATTCCCCTTATTTACCAAAATCCAGATTTATGCAAATACTTTTCGAATGGAGCAGTCGAGGTATAATCGACACGAAGTACCACTTAAATCTTGATTGTAAACTCTTAGGGACGTGAGAGCTAAAAATTACGTATCATATATGTTATTAATCTCCCACTGAAGTGTTCTAATAACTTTATATCATATAAGTTATTAAACTCCCATTGAAGTGTTCAACTATTTGGGTAAATTTATACTTAGGTTCTTTTCGGCTAAATAAAAACAACCCTAAGTCCATGTGGTTTATCCAAGTATAACGCTTATAATTGGATTTTAATCTAGGATGTCTAGGTGATAAACCGTTTTATTACCCCACACCGCTCATGTACGCTTATAAAAATCAGTTAACACTCAATTATTCGGCCATAATCCCCAGGTAGGAGGTGTTCTGTAGACTGTCAACTTAAGTCCCCCGGCCTTAAACAGGATTATATACCGGTTGAGTTTGTAACTGCGTTTTACAAGATATCAACCTATTTTAACTTATTTAAAACAGGTGTTTATCTTACGTGAGCATGCAACTTATCTTTGTTATAGATTTTAATGTCTAATTCAATTTTATAATAACTTATAAAACTTAGACATGCTTATCCACAACATGATAAAAGGTATTTAATTTAATATAACAATTATAAAAAACAAAAACCCTAAACATGTATTCTATACATTATAACAATTTATAACATATACTCGATGCATGTAACATACTTCCTATGGTGGGATTTTAAATCTAAATGGCATACTATATGCACAAATATATTTAAATTTAAATACAACATACATCACATGCATAATTATTTAAATCAACACTGATATGGTTCAATTTTAGCATCTTAAGCAAGCATAATAACTAATTTATTACAAAAACAACTAAAGTAGCTTCAATTTGGTGTAGAACTGCTCAAACCGACCCGAATCGCACTCAGACCGCTCGAACTAGACCTCCATAGCATCAAAAGGGTTGAATCGGTCCAAATAGGGTTGAATTGGACCAGAACCAAGCTGAAACAGTCGAACTATGAGTCTCCAGCACAAACCAATTTGAATCGTGCATTGCTCAACTGGGATGAACAGCGTCGCAATGCTCATTCCAGCGTTGCAACACTTTGGTCTTCACCAAGAACAACGTTGCAAAGCTTGGACATAACGTTGCAGCTACCTGGGCAGTGGGCAATTCTGCAGCAGCTTTCTCACGACCTTGTTTGCTTCAATCTCCAAATTACAGCTTAAAACGGACTCTAATGACTCCAAATAAATTACAGACTCTAGAGCACACATATAAACTCATCAATCAAAAACCAATTACAAATTTAACTTGAAAATCAAAGAGGAATCTAATGCCAAAGTTGATAAAAGCAGCCATATCAGTCCAAACATACATTTTTCATAAATTCACCTACCAAAACTCAAATTAACGTTAATTGAGTACTTAAATTACGCTCTGATACCAATTGATGGAATACACAAACATGCAATAAAGAAGCAAACAGAATCAATAAGCATTCTAATTACATTTAATTTGAATTCTAAAGCATGCAAAACACAATTTCATAAATGGGTTTCAAGATAAATACCTTTTGATGAATTCTTCAAATTCCAAGCTATTTTTCACTCTAATTCAACTCCAAATCAACTGTGAACCACCAAAAGATCTTCTCTACTATTCTCAGCCTTGAATTTACATGGTGAAACTCAGATTTGAGTGAATTTAGTAAGTGATCTTGTGGGTTTGAAAAGGAAGAAGAAGAATAACCAGAAATCTTTTTCCAGCCTTCAATTCTCAGTCATCTCCTTCCTCTCAGCAAATTGAAGGTGTTTTGTTCTTCAACAACATGCAAGCAACATCAATAATGCATTTGGCCAGCAGCTGCTATCTTAATTTAAGGGGATTGTGTTGATAAACCATAGGAGAACACCTCTTACTTGCACAAAAATGGGAAAATCCCACTAAGTTTCCAATTTCCTATTTTTCAATTTTAATTTTAATTAATTCCAAATTAATTAAAACCTTAGTTTAATTAATTCATAATTTAATCAAGTAAAAATCCAATTTCTTAAATTGAATTAAAAATTGGAATTAAATTTAAATTTATAATTAATTAAATATATTTAATTAATTAATTAATTTAATATCAAATATTAAATTAATCACACAGCTAATTTTAAACATGAATCTTATTCATGTAATTGATATTTAAACCAATATTTAAATGTTATACACTCTCCAATTTCGTTTAATTTCAACAAATTAAACGTTAATTGTTTCGAATATAATTATGTATACCCTAATTTGATTTTGAACTAATTTAAACTCAAAAACCCTAATTTTAATTTGAACATTTTCAAATTGAATTTTCACGTTGAACATTTTCAAATTGAAATTCAATTTGAACATTTTCAAATTGAAATTCAATTCAAATTGATATCATTCCAAATTCACTCAATTTAATAATTCAAAGTGTTCATGTTTTACGAGCTAGTAGAAGAACCTTATGGACCTACAGATCATGAGCTCCAACGATTAAAGATTAATTGGCTAAACTCTTCAGACCGAATTAATCAGTATTTGTTAACTATCGAGTCATATCACTATAGCTCAATAGTAGCACTCTTCTCACTGTAGATATATTTGTGTCCACACGATATAACCATAACTAGTAAGTCGACCTTTCACAGATTGTTCATAATACCAACTGGGTCAATGTGTTGTTTTACGCTTGATATTATGTCTGATTCCTTAAGTTCCAACTGATCCTCTAATGAATAATTGGTTTATGATCCAATCACTAAACCGGATCCCTCTCGAGCCACTGAGAGGGTGGGACTTCTTGTTCAAGACATGGATACAGTACTTTAAGAGAACAACCTTTCTCCTATCCCTAAATCGGGTAGGCATGAATTTTGTCTTGCACCCTATGTCCCAGCTATCTCCTCGATCTTACTCCTGAAATGGGAGGCTTATTGAGCCAATGCTGTTGAGCCAACCCTCACCTATGCAAATCTAAAGATAATCCCGTATAAACAGGAATTCATAGTTAGCTCAGGATTAAGATCGAGTTACCTAGGTCATCTAAGTGAAATAGTCAGTCTTAAATAGTAAACAGTGTTAAAAGTAGGAGTGACTTATTTCTTGGTATGATCTTATGCAAACTCATTATATAGGACACCCCTACTTCTCATATCAATACATTGAACAAATCTGGATCACTTCGCTTGTAGTATCTTTACAACAACTTGTAACAACTACAGAGTATGCCGCATCTAATAGTGTTACTAGAATAAGGTACCAACCTTAATCATATACTAATTTTGGCTATTTACTCGAACTTGATCCATCCCTATATCTCTACATAAAGTTCAAGTATTCATATAATAGTCATGGATCTTAGTTTATTGGATTTAGACTCTATGAATGGAATTAATAGATTCAATACCTATTGAAGGATTGTTGAATAGCATTTTTTATTGATAATAGAATATGTTAACTTTTACAAACTGCAAGTTTTAGGACATAAAACCCAACAATACTCCCACTTAGACTAAAACTCTCATGGATCAATATATACAAATATATACAATGTTGAGTTACACTGAGAGAACAAAAAGTATAAATACAATAAACTAGGACATTAAATACCCATATATTCTCCCAGTTGCCCTAGTGCTAAATATCTCGTAGACCTAGTCCTACTAGGTGACCCTCGAAAACTTTAGCCCAGAAGGCTTTCATAAATGGATCAGCTAAGTTGTCTTATGAGGCTATCTGCGTGACGATCACATCTCCTCTGTGTACAATCTCCTTGATGAGATGGTACTTCCACTCGATGTGCTTTCCTCGTTTATGGCTTCGAGGTTCCTTTGAATTTGCAACTACTCCACTGTTGTCACCCCTATCTGGGAACTTACCTGGAAATGTGAGTTAGATAGATTTTCTGTAAACATGCGAAAGTTAGTCAAAGACTCCGTTAATGAGTTTAATGGATGATGATCAAAAGTTGTTCAACTATCCAAGGTAAAAGTTACTCTTGAGAAAACCTAAATAGCCACTTAATTAAAATTCTTGGCCGTGTTTTTTCTAAGTAAACTAAACCCTAAGTTATAAAATACTCGGTGGGAGGAAGAGATGTGTCTGATATGTCAATGATTCCACTCACGTTTCTCCCTGAATGTTCACGCCATGAGATTCATGCTTGGCCTCATGGTGCCCTGAGAGCATCCCCCTTCGGATGGTGTTTGCATGAGTCAATATCAAGGTAGACAGAGAGAGTATTTATAGTAAGTGGGTGAAGGGTGCGTGTCAACACGTCCTACGGTTTCCTTCATTGGTTCGGAGATCATTCTTGCACTCCTACGTGGCGCCCTGGGAGTGTCCCCCTTCAGATGGGTTTTGTGCAGTTGGTCAATATCAAGGTGAACTCCATAAATGGTGATCACTTTAGTTTTTGCCCCTATCGGATTTTTTCCCTTCAGATTGGCTGCTTGGGGCGGAACTCTAGGGCCTAAAATGGCGGGTCACACTTATAGGAAATTGTTAAGTAAGTTAATGATTTTTTTACCAAATAAATTATGGCTAGTCGTTATAGGAACAAGAGTTGTTCTGGTATTAATGGATGGTTGAGAATGTCTCAATTCAGAGGAGGGATAAATTGACCACCCTTCGGTGGTTTTTGTCCTAAGCCTTTGGAGCGTCATTGCGAAACTAGATGTCACATGGGTTTCATGTTAGTTTTGGTAATCCGTATTGGATGTTGTATGTTTTCTCAACGGGATTTGTTTAAAACCTAATGTAGGTCAATGTGTTTTTGTTTTTAGCAACATGTTTTATTTTCCATTAAATGCCTCTAGTTTGACCGATTTCATACAGTGGAAAAAGTCTTGTAAAATGTATTTCGTGGTAAATGACCTCAAGTTTATCATGGTCGAGGAGTGTTCTCAAGTCCTGAGCCTTAATGCATCGCGAAGTGTTCGTAATGCATATGAGGTGTGGATGAAGGCTAATTCATTGGCCCGACTTCACATATTGGCTAGCATACCTGATGCTTTAGCCAAAATGATTGACAACATGGTCATTGCACGTGAGGTCATGGACTCGTTGCAAGATTTTTTTGAACGTTAGTTCTTACTTTTCGAACACAAAGGGATGGATGACAAAACCAGTAGTGTCAATTCTCAAGTTAAACTCCAGGAAGAGAAAGTAGGTGTTGCTAACTCTGTTAAAGTTCATAGAAGAGAAGTGTTCTTTGAAATGAAACTTGGAGCTTATTTAGGTTTTGATTCTGATCCTACTACTCCCCAAAAGAGGAGGATGTCTAAAGACAGAATATGATTTATTGGTCTTGGAGACGTGTTTAGTAGAGAATGATGATTCTACCTGGATCCTTGTTCCGATGTTACTAATCACATCTTTCTCTTACCAAGGATTCAGTTCTTGGCAAATGTTGCCACAGGGAGAATTGACTCTTCAAATCATTATTGGTGAGGATGTTCCAGCTGTTGTTGTAGGCAAGCTGAAGTTATTTTTGGACAAGAAACGTTATATGTTACTGGATAATGTTTTCATAGTTCCTCATATCAAAAGGAACTTAATCTCAGTTTCTTGTCTCATTGAACAAGGTTATATAGTCTCCTTTTCTGAGAGTAAAGTGTTTATTTTCAAGAATGGGATGGAGATTGGTTTTGGTTCAATGGAGAATAACTTGGTACTAGGGTCGTTAGTCATAAAAACCTTGTTTAATACTAAAATGTTCAGTACAACGACAATAGCTAAAAGACCAAAGGTTTCTTCTAAGGAAAACACTCATCTTTGGCATCTAAGGTTAGGTCACATCAACCTCAATAGGATTGAGCAGTTGGTTAAATGTGCACTTCTAAAGAGCTTAGAAGAAAACTTCTTACCGGTATGTGAATCATGCCTCGAAGGCAAGATGACCAAACGACCTTTTACTGGAAAAGGTTATAGAGCCAAGGAAGCTCAAGAGGTTGAGAAGATGAGACGGATTCCCGATGCTTCAGCTGTTGAAAGCTTAATGTATACAATGTTGTGTACCGGACCCAACATTTGCTATGCAGTAGGGATTGTCAGTCGTTATTAGTCCAATCCAGGATTAGATCACTGGACAGTGATCAAGACGATCCTCAAGTATCTTTAGAGAACGAGGGACTATATGCTCATGTTTGGAGATAAGGATTTGATCCTTACAAGATACACAGACTCTAACTTTTAGACCAATAGATATTCTCGTAAATCGACATCGGGGTCAGTGTTCACTCTAAATGGAGGGGTTGTAGTGTGGCGAAGTATCAAGCAAGGATGCATCGCAGACTCCACAATGGAAGCCGAATACATAACCACTTGTGAAGCAGCTAAGAAGGCTGTTTGGCTGAGGAAATTCCTTACAGATTTGGAAGTTGTTCCAAATATGGATTTGCTTATCACTCTTTTTTGTGATAACAGCAGGGCTGTGGAAAATTCAATGGAACCTCAGAGTCATTGTAAAGGCAAGCATATAAATGGAAATATCACTTGATCAGGAAGATTGTGCATCGCGATGATGTGATAGTCACGAAGATCGTGTTGGAGCACAACGTTGCTGATCCCTTTACAAAGGCTCTCACGATTAAAGTGTTTAAGGGTCATCTAGAGAGTATCTGGGTCTACGGGACATGCGGCATCTTGTCTAGGGAAAGTGGGAGATGATACTAGGGTATAGTGTATGCCCTAGATTATTGTAAATTGTACTTGTAATTTTTCATGTATTGTGCATTAGTCTCCCGAGGCATTAGAAAAAGTAGAAGATTGTTGGGATTGGTGTCCTAATTCTCCCAGAGTTTCATAGTTTGTAAACTATACACATTGTTATGAATAAAATAAGAGTTATTTTATTTGGCAATTACTCATATCTAATAAACAAAGCTCCATGGTTATTGTATGTAAACTTAAGCATGTATATGAGATATACAAATGGATCACGCCTTAAGTGATAATCTAAAAAGGTCTGTAGTATAAGGATTAATGAGGGATATCTGATCCTAGTGACACTACGGATACGGCCCGCTTTGTAGAGGTTTACAAGTGTTGTGAACTACTGTAGATTAGACCCTGATCATTCATGTGGAGACATGCGAGTGGGGGTGCCCTATACAAAGAGTTTGTATAAGACCGAACCACGAGATGAATAGTCTCTTTATATAATGTCATTGATACTTGAGATTTACATCTCACCTAAACGACCATAGGTGACATAACCTTAATCCTGAGTGTTTTGGGAACTCCTGCCTTTAAGAGCAGTCCTTTGATTAGTATGGGTGAGAGTGGCCAAATTGCCAACTCAACATGCCTACCTTTTTGGGAATTTTTCTGATTTGGGAGCTGGAAATTCAGTTATACAAGATGGAATTCACTCCTTCTCCGAAGCAGAAGTAAGTAAATAGATTGCTCCCTTAAGGGCTGATTCTGGGTCTTGAACATAGTGGGCACAACTTCTCTTTGGAAGAGAGGACTCAGTCATAGTAGGATTATGACTTATGTTCATTAGAGGGATCAGGGGTACTTAAGGAGTTAGAGGTAACTACAAGGGCATAACGGTTATTGGCCCAACTGTATTTACAAGCGATCTATGAAAGGTTATCGCATTGTTGATTGGTTGATATGGACACAACATACATCTATAGAGAGTGCAGCTGCCGGTCTTTAGTGGAGTGTCTAGCAGTTAACGGATGGTGGATCCTGTGACTAAAGAGTTTAGTCAGTTATTCATGTACCGTTGGAGCTTCAAGCTATAGGTCCATAAGGTCTCCTTGGTAGCTCAATGGATTCAAGTCGAGAATCAGTTCTTGGTGTTGATTTGAAATGTTCAAATTGACAAGAGAAAATTCGATTATATATGATATGATCGGTGTGATGTATGAGTATCAAGTGGAGGATTAATGTAAATGAGATTTACATTAAGTACCATGAAAAAGAAAAAGAACTATGGTTTATATGTTTCATGAGATGAAATATTAAAACTATAGGTTATAAATATAATATGGTAAGTTGGTTATCATATATATTTATAATAATATTAATTATCAGATAATTATATCTTTTTCTCTAATAACCAATTGAGTGGGAGGTTATCGGTGGTTTCATGGTAACTGTGAGATAAAAGGAAAAATATTTTCCTAAATTTAGAAGATTAGAGAGATTTTCCGTTCTCGAAAAGACTCACGGTTTTGCTGTCAAGTGAATGAATTCACTAAACGATAGCTGAAAGAGAGATTACACAATTGTGGAGTGATACTACACGATAGTTTACTCAGGTGGTCGTAGCTAAACGATCGCGAAGCATTTGCTATACAATCGCGGAGCATTTTCTATACGATTGAGCATTCATCTATACGATAAACTCTTGTCATCTCCCACTTGCTCAATCGTTTATGCGATTGTTACTCCTCTAGTCTCTTCCTCTAACCAAGTCTACATAGAGTCCACACTTTTGAATTCTCACACCGATTATACCAAGGTAGCCATTGTGGTGGTGTCTTACTCAACTTGACTAGTCGAGGTTTTTGGAGGCCGTTCGTTGGGTTCGTGATCTTGGAGATCATTGAGTTCGTGTTTGTTGATTGATCGTGTTGTGTTGCAATCGCCGTGTTTGATCATTTGTGTGTTGCGTTCTTGAAGATTGAACGAGCGTTCATGATCGAGGAAGTTTGAAGATGAGTCTTCAAAGGTATGTATATATTATCCCTTAATCTTATTGAAAAACATGATTTCGTATTGTGCATAACCTATTAGTTTCCGTTTCTTTAATGTAATTGTTAGTGTTCGATTTCGAATGGAATTTGGAACGATCATTCCGCTGCCCATGGAAATCTTCATGTCTAATTTCCTTAACATGAATCAAATTAATTAGCCTTAATCCAAGTAAAAAATACTTCCATATAGCATTTATCATGTTCTTTTCTTAGATTGATTTAAAGACAGGGGTTATCATGATTATGACATTCAAAAAACACATTAGAGTAAATTTCAAGAATAGTTGATTGAATGTTCTAAATTAAGAAATTCAAGAGTTAATTCTAAAAAAGTCCTAATTAACACAAGAAAACTTAATTTTTTGTAACCTATCTCACTATTATGCAATAATGCCAAGCAAGAATTACATTCAAGAAATCAAATTTCTATTCAAATTCAGCCCAAGACCATTCAAGAATGTAGAAAGTTCAAGAAAATATACAAAAGAACTCAAGAATTTAAACTTAAAATTAAGATTTCCTAAGAAATACAATTACATAGCCATAGAATTGGGAAGTCTTGAAAGAAATCCTTGAACAATTGATGCAATCCATGAATAATTTCACAAAGAAGACTTGTGAAATTGTAAAAAATCTCTCAATACAAGAACAAATTTGTGGAATTTCTCTAATTTTGGTTTAAGACCCTCTCTATCAACAAATGTGAATTTTTCTCGTTCTCCTTTCTCTGCTGAAAATGAAATAACAGTTCGTCCCGACGCTATTGATAGTGTTGCAATGCTAAATCATAAAAAAAAAAAAAAAAAAAAACCAAAAAGCATTAGGTCAGGGTCTTGACGCTGGGTTGCGCAAGGTGCACGCGCGCACGCGAACGATTCCGTTAATCTCCGGACCGTTGCGACTCTGGGTGTTACGACACTGCCTTATTTTGCAGCAAATGGGTGCACTCTGTCCTTAAGCGTTGAGCTAGCGTCAGGCATAGTTGTGTGATGAGCGTTACGATGTTCCAAGTATTGCTGAAGCTTGTTGATTTGTTCTTTTTGAGGGGCAATGTGATAATTTGTCATGGTTCTTCTTCCAAAGTGATTCTTTGGTATAGTTTAGCTTGATTTAGCTCCAAATTCTTGAAAATAACTCCTTTTGTATCGGGAATGGTATTGGTATAAAATAGACAATTTAAGCAAAGAATTGAAGTATAATTATGGGAAATAACATACAAAACATAGCTCTTTTAAGACCTATCAAATACCACCAATTTAGCTCTTGATCGTCCCGAGCAAGTAGAAATTTGAAGTTTACATACAAATAAGGAAATATGACTTGTTTTATTGTTTATTCAAAGTTTCATTTATTTATTCAAATTGATTTATTCAAGTTGGCACATTTTCATCCAGACATTCAAATGGTCTATACATTTAATTGTCTTACACAATGAATTGATTCTCATCTTTTTTCTCAACAATCAAGGAAGTAAGGATATAAGCAAGCATTTAGAAATTTAAAGTTTTTCTAATAAAAGGTTGAAGCTTATTTTGAAAAGAAAAAGTCTTTTTCTTCAAAGTCATAAAAGAAAAGACTATTAAGTTTTAGTTTACTTAAAGGCCTAAACTTAACTTAAAGAAAGGACTAAAATTTCTTTTGAAAAATGAGTTTCAAAATTTTGTTAGAAAATTTTAAGAGGACTAAAATTTTGTTTATATCTTTACTTGAAAGAGTGCATCATTCAAATGGTCCTTACTTAAAGAAAGGAGACATCCAACTCTCAATTCCTCTTCGCCCTACACCGGCCCGGTTATCGGTTTAAGATATACCTAACTTGCATTAGAGAGAGGCAATTCTAATACAAGGGTGCCTTTTTAAACTCACACATATAAAATGAAATTGGCATTTCTTTTACAAGGATAACTTTTACATTCACACCACCGGGAGTTTATCGTTCTTTTCTCGCGGGCCCTAACTAGATACGATGAGGTAACTCTTTTCACCTCTATCCATGCACACACACACGTTAGTGATAGTTATGTTAATTTTGTTATGTTAATTCTGCAAATTTGCTTTATTTTTTTTTTCTATATGTTTTTTCTATATGCTAGCAATTTTTTTTAAAAGGCCCTATTAATTCCTCTTTGTCTAGATTTACTACTCTAACAAGATGGTTGTTCCTAGACCAAATGTTGTCCTATTGAGACAACAAAGAAAATTAAGTAGATATGATGTTTCTAAAAGTTTAAGATTCTAAATAAATCTAAAAAGCTAAGTATTTTACTTTTTTATGATTAAAAGGGGAAAAATTTTCTTTTGAAAAATGAGTTTCAAAATTTTGTTAGAAAATTTTAAGAGAACTAAAATTTTGTTTGTATCTTTACTTGAAAAGGTGCATCATTAAAGTTTCATTGATGAGAATTGAGAGATTGTGTAAATCAAAAGATGCATAAAACGAGGTGAATGAGATTCTTTTATTATGTGTTTCTATGCATTCAACCATTCATGAATTATTGCATTCAAGGAAAAATGGTCTTTTGGAGCATAAAGAATTTGATAGTCATGTTTTTCAAAGAATCAAAATTACGCTATCAAGATGAATCAGAGTTTCAAATTTATTCAGATATGTCAGATCAGAGTCACAAAATCTATATAATCAATCTAACTAATCAACAATCTATTAATCCGAGCTCAGATGCTCAAGGGTTCAGACATGCATATGTGCAAATATTTTCAATAAGGCTCGTTTTTAAAGCTAATCAAAGAATCCTAAAAAGAATACAAAAAACATGCAATGTTTCCCACCCCCAACTTAAAGATGGAACATTGTCCTCAATGTTTAGAATAAGCAAATGAGTTCAAGAAACAAGAGGTAAAGGATGTAGAGAGAAACTTCCCTGGTTTTTGTGATTGATCATTTATTTGCTTGAGGTAGAATTCCTTGCTTTTGTTTTGTTTTTCTGAGAGCTTTTTTTTTTTTTTTTTTTATTGATAACCTACAAAGAAAAGAAAAATAATGAATTGTCCTATCTTTACAAATTTTCAATGTCGTTTGCTTAACATTAGTGAAGAGGGGTGTCACATGTATGGGAGATTAGTCAAACACAAGTCCAATTGGACTTGGTTTACATGTCCTTCATTGTAGATTTTGAGTATGTGCCCGTTCACCTTGAAGATTTTTCCTGTTTCAAGACTTTTTATTTCAACTACGTCATAAGAGAAAACATTAGTAATTTCAAAATGACCTAGCTATTTGGACTTGAGTTTTTCAGGCATCAATTGTAATCTAGAATTGTAAAGTAAAACTTATTTTCCAATTTTGAAGTCCTTTCTTCTTAAGCCTTTGTCATGAAAAATTTTGGTTTTCTCTTTATAAATTTTTTTTTATTTTCATAAGCATCTTGTTTTAATTCTCCTAATTGTTGTAACTCTAGGAGTCTTCCCTTTCTGGCTTGGGTTACATTCAAATTACATTGTTTTACCGCCCATAACGCTTTATGTTCAACCTCTAGTGGAAGATGGCATGTCTTTCCATATACTGTTCTGTACAGGGTTGTTCCTATGGGCGTCTTAAAAGTGGTTCTGTAAGCCCAAAGCACATCATTAAGTTTAGGACTCCAATTTTTTCTTTTCAAATTTATAGTCTTTTCTAAAATATAAAAACTTCTCTATTGGAAATTTTCGCTTGGCCATTTGTTTGAGGATGATAGAGGTTGCAACACGGCGGTGAACTCCGTATTTCCTCAATAATGTCTCTATGGTCCTATTGCAAAAATGTGTTCCTTGGTTGCTTATGATGACCCTAGGAATTTCAAATCTAGAAAAGATATTATTTTTGAGAAAATTTGAAACAATAAAAGAATCATTTGTTCTAGTGGGGATTGCCTCAACCCATTTGGAAATATGGTCTACTCAAAGCAAAATGTATAACCAAATGAAGAAGGAAATGGACCCATGAAATCTAAGCCCCACACGTCAAATATTTCACAAACAAGAATGGAATTGAGAGGCATTTCATTTCTTTTTTACAAAGATCCAAGTTTTTTACACATTTCACCAGACTTGCTATGAATACGAATCAGCAAAAAGAGAATTCCAAAATAGTCCTGAATGTAAAACTTTTCTAGCAGTTCGTTTAAGACTAAAATGACCTCCACATGCATGCTCCTGACAAAACGACAAAACGGACTCAAATTCTTCGTTTCTCCTAATGATTTGATCTAAACAAAATTTTCATAGATAAGAAGGATCTTATACAAAGTATTTAGAGTCACTTTTTAGTTTAGACCTTCTAGATGAAGACATGTAAAGGAAAACTCACCAATCATAAGGTAACTAACCATGTCGGCGTACCATGGTAGGAAAGCAACCTTGAAAATGTGTTCATCAGGAAAGTCTTCTCTAATTGGAATTAACTCTTCTTCTTGCATGATTCGACTTAGATGGTCGACCACTGAATTCTCGGATCCTTTTTTGCCTTTGATAGTCAAGTTGAACTCTTGCAAAAGAAGGATCCATCTTACAAGTCTGAGCTTGGATTCTTTTTTCGTCATGAGATACCTAAGAGCAACGTGGTCAGTGTAAACAATTATTGAAAAATCGAGAATGTAAGATCTAAATTTATCTAATGCAAAAATAATTGAACGAAATTCTTTTTCTGTCGTTAAATAATTGATCCGAGATGAATTGAGTGTTCTAGATGCGAAACAGATCACATGGCACTTCTTGTCAACTCTTTGTCTTAATACCACCCTTACTACTAGGTTGCTAGCGTCGCACATGATCTCAAATGGCAAGTCCCATCGAGGTGGTTGAAGGATTGAAGTTGATGTCAACTTCTCTTTGAGTGTGTCAACGGCTTCTTTGCATTCCTTATTGAAATCAAATGTGGCATCTTTTTTATGTAGGTTTGACAAAGGAAGTGCAATTTTTTAAAAGTCTTTAATGAACCTCCTGTAGAATCCTGCACTACCAAGAAAATAGCGTACTTCCTTAATGTTTTTAGGATAGGGAAGGTTAGCAATGACAATTATTTTTGTTTTATCAACTTCTATACCTTTAGAAGATAAAAGGTGTCCTAAAACAATTCTATGAGAAGCCTTGAAATGACATTTTTCATAATTCAAAACTAAATTTGCTTCAATGCATCTTTTCAAAATCAAACTTAAATTCTGCAAACAATCTTTAAAAGAATTATCATACACAGTGAAGTCATCCATGAAAATTTCTATGTACTTTTCTACGTAGTCGGAGAAAATGCTCATCATTCATCCATCTGAGGCATTACATATCCAAATGGAATTCTCCTAATTTACCATAAGTGCATATAAAAATAGTCTTTTCTTGATCTTCCTATGCTATTGGTATTTGATAAAATCTAAATAAACCATCAAGAAAACAAAAATATGGCTTCCCAGCTAGCTGTTCAACCATTTGGTCAATAAAATGTATAGGAAAGTGATCTTTTTTTTTTTACTACCTCGTTGAGTCTTCTGAAATCTATACACATTCTCCAATCATTTTTCTCTCTCATTAGAATCATCTCACCTTTTTCAATTTTTACAATGGTCAATCCGATTTTCTTTGGTATCACATGTATCGGACTTACTCATTGGCTATCTGGGACTGAGTATATTATTCTAGCTTCAAGTAGCTTGAGGAATTCCTCGTGAACAATTTCTTTCACGGTTGGATTTAGTCTTCTTTGAGGTTGAATGATTGCCTTGGCTCCATCCTCTAGAATGATTCTGTGCATGCAAAGGTACGGGCTTATCCCTTTGATATCTTCCAAACTCCAACCAATTGCTTTCTTGTGGTCCTTCAATGTTTCTACTAGTGAGCATTCTTAAGAAGATGTGAGTTCTCTAGATATGATCACAAGAAAAGCTTTTTCTTCTCCCAGGAAAACATACTTGAGGTGAGAAGGAAGAGCCTTAAGCTCATCCTTTATACCTGAGATTCCACAATATCATTATGAGAAGAATTATCATTCAAATCAAAATTATTAGAAGTAAACAAAGAGTCAATCTAAGAGTTATCATCATCAAGATCAAAGGAGGGGGCAACCAAACAATCCAAATTTTCATCAATAGAAAACAACAATTCATCAAACATGTCGCATGTATTTATGGAACAAATAGACAAATACTCCTCTGGAAATTTCATGGCATCATAAATGTTGAAAAACTTTACCTCTCCATCAAATTCTACTGATAAATACCCCTTATCTACATCGATTCTAGTTTTTATTGTTTTCATGAAGGGACTACCAAGTAAAATATTAGACAAAAAAGTAGAGTGTGGTTCATCGATTTTCAAAATATAAAAATCGACTGGAAAGATTAATTCACCAACTCTCAACAAGACATCCTCTACTATGCCTAGAGGTAGTATGTATGACCTATCGGCTAGTTGTACGCAAACATCCATTTTTTCGTAGGCAATTCAATTTAAGGTCTAAACATGAAAAAGGTATAACATTTATTGAAGCATCTAAATCTAGTATAGTATGAGTAGTAATTCTATCTCCTATTTTGCATGGCAAAGTGAACATTCTTGGATCTCTACTTATTTGGGCATATCCTTTTTTAACAAAGCAGAAATATTCTTGCTAACAGTTATTCTCTTCTCTTCCTTCTCTTTTCTTTTCTTAACACATACATCTTTTAAAAATTTAGCATACCTAGTTGTTTGTTGTATAGCATTAAGCAAAGGGATGTTGATTTGTACCATTTTTAACATCTCAACAAGCTCTAGGTTAGTATCTTCTACCTTAGGTCTTGCTAATCTACTAGGGAATGGTGCCTTAGGCACATATGACACTACTTTAGAAGGAGAGTAATCACATACCTCGAGAAAAATAGGAATCCCCTTTGGTTAACTTACCTTGCTCTCGTGTTCTTTCATTACCTTTTCTTGCTTATTGGGAAGGGATTGAACCGAATTTGCATCTTGAGAGGAGGAGGAGATTTCTTTACCACTTCTGAGAGTGATTGCGCTTACATTTGCATGCTATGGTTGTGTGGGGAGCTTTCCAGAGGATTTACTCTTAAGCTTGCTTACCACAATTGCAAGTTGTGTAATTTGTGTGCCCAAGTTTGAGAAGCCTTCTCTAGTCTCTTGTTGAAAGGATTTGGTGTCTTGTTGAAGTTGTTTGGTTTCTTGTTGAAGTTGTAGTCTTTTTGCAAATTGTGGAGTTCCTGTTGAAATTTCAAAGAGTGGTCAGCAAGGGATTTCACTACATCCTCGAGAGACATACCTGAGGACCTTGAAGAAGATTGATTTTGGTTCTCATATTGCCCTTGAGATCCCCATTTGAAATTGGGATGATCTCACCACCCTTGGTATGTTTACCCGTTAGGGTCGTACTTCCTTTGGAAACCTCCTATTGCATTCACTTGAGGTTTATCTTGTGGGCAAGCTTCGAAAGCATGTCCAACCACACCATACGCTCTACATGTTTTAATTTGAGGGAGTCCTCCTTGAGCGACCTGAGTAAAAAGGGAAACTAGATTAGATACTTGAGTTCTCAACTCACTAACCTCTTTAGCCTGAACAACATCGTATTCGAGAGTCCTATGATCCAAAATTCTGTGAATTCTCTGTCATGGTTGATTAGCTCACTAGTTTTAATGGATGTTTTGTCAGCTAGAGCTACACTGGCAGCGGCATCAATATTGCTCCTCTCAGATGGAAATAATCATAGAAATACTGAATAAGGTATTGGGGTTAGAAATTTGATGAGGCAAAGGAAGCAAAAAATTATTTATACCTCTCCCAATACTCATATAGGGACTCTCCTACTAATTGCTTTATTCTATATATTTCTTTTCTTAACGTTTACCTCAAAAAGTAGGTAAAAGATGAACTAAACCAAGTTTCAATTCAAAAGGTATCGTAGTCTCCGGATATATTATACATAACGATTGTTGAGTGTAATCCAGTTCAGCAAGCTCTCTTAACGTTTGCTCTCTTGCTTCAGCCATAGTGTTTATTTGTGTTGGTTCTTCTTCTTGACTCGATTCTTCAAATTCTCCTTCTTCTCTTCTTATTCTTTCCTTTCGTAGTCTCCTCTCCTCATGGTTAATATTTACAACAAAATCACAAAGCACAAAAGGAAAGTTTAATCAAACTAACTATTTTTGTTTTTATTTCGTTTATGTTTTTGTTATTTTTTCTTCTTAAAAGAAATTCAATTATTCTAAAAGGCCAATTGCACGGTTCCTCAGCAATGACATCAATTTGTTTAGTACAAAATAGGTGTCTTCAATTCTATCTTACCCAAGCAAAAGAAATCTATAATGCTTAAACAACTAATAAAACTAATATGTAGTTAAAGTGGAAGTAGGAGGTCAATCCCAAGGGAACCTTTATTAATTGGCCAAAAATAACCTTTCAATTAAAAAAGATAGCAATTTGGGGAGGGGGGATTTGTTTGTAAAGAAACTAAGAACTAACTAGAATGAAGATGAAAGCAATATGTAATTCAATCTTACTATTTTATTTTTTTTATATGAGAATTGATAGAAAAAGATTCTTGGGAAATCTTGTTACTTGGTTTAACCCTATCATTGTTCTTGAACAATTACTTGAAAACTCAACATCCCATAATCCAATAAGAAAAGACCCTTAAAGGCCCATATAGCTAATTAGCATGAATCATATCAATTAGCCCTAATCCAAGTCAAAAACACTTCCATATAGCATTTATCGTGTTCTTTTCTTAGATTGCTTTAAAGACAAGGGTTATCATGATTATGACATTCAAGAAACACATTAGAGTAAATTTTAAGAATGGTTGAATGAATGTTCTAAATTAAGAGATTCAAGAGTTAAATTTGAAAAAAATCCTAATTAACACATCAAAACTTAATTTTTATAACCTATCTCACCATTATGCAATAGTGCCAAGCAAGAATTACATTCAAGAAATCAATAAAATCAAAACGTCAATTATCCTCCATTAATTTCTATTCAAATTCAGACCAAGAACATTCAAGAATGTAGAAAGTTCAAGAAAATATACAAAATAACTCAAGAATGTAAACCTAGAATTAACATTTCCCAAGAAATACAATTACCTAGCCATAGAATTGAGAAGTCTTGAAAGAAATCCTTGAACAATTGATGTAATCCATGAATAATTTCACAAAGAAGACTGTGAAATTGTAAGAAATCTCTCAATACAAGAACGAAATCATGGAATTTCTTTAATTTTGGTCTAAGGCTCTCTCTATCAACAAATGTGAATTTTTTTCGTTCTCCCCTCTCTGCTGAAAATGAAAGAATAGTTTAAATCTACGGGTGTAGCGTGCGATGATAGCATTGCAATGCAACAGTTGGGTCAAGGTCTTGACACTAGGTTGCATAAGGCACGCGCACGCGCTCGGACGATTCCGTCAATCTTCAGAGCGTTGCGACTCTGGGTGAAGCATTGCAGCACTACCCTACTTTGTAGCAAATTGGTGCATTCTGTCCTTCAACGTTGAGCTAGCGTCAGGTTTAGTTGTGTGAAGAGTGTTGCGATGCTCCAAGTATTGTTGAAGCTTGTTGATTTGTTCCTTTTGAGGGGCAATATGGTAATTTGTCATGGTTCTACTTCTAAAGTGATTTTTTAGTGTAGTTTAGCTCGATTTAGCTCCAAATTCTTCGAAATAACTCCATTTGTGTCGGGAATGAAAGGTACCTATAAAATAGACAATTTAAGCAAAGAACTAAAGTATAATTGAGGGAATTAACATACTTACATAGCTCTTTTAAGACCTATCAAGTGGAGTCAGATGGGGTTACAACGCTCTCGCCTGGGCCATTTTTGTCTTTTTTTCTACCTCCATTTGACCTAATTGCTTCTTTGGGCCTCCAAATTGATCAATTTTAGCTCCATTTTTCTACCACTTGACTCCACCTCTTGAATATCCTATGTATAAAATAAGCAATTAAACACATTAAATAGCATAAAGATTTTGGTTTAAGCTGAGCAAAATAGCACATTTTAGGTGCTATCAACGCCTTCACTAGCTCTATGTAAGAAAAGGAAAGTATAGGCTTACCATCAGGATTTATGAGCTTACCACTAGGATTTGAAATTGACCTTGGAAAGAACAAAATATGTCAACTAAAGAAGCCTCTATACGGACTCAAACATTCTTCTAAAGCATGGTTTGGACATTTGGGAAAGTAGTTATAAGTTTTGGGTTCCTTCAAAGTCAAGCTGATCATACCATTTTTTATAAGCAATTTGCAAATAACAAAATTCCTATTTTGATTCTTGATGTGAATTTAACCATTGAATCATTGCATCTACCTAAAGAACTAATTACAAGAAGCAAAGAAAAGAAGATTCAAGAGGCATTCACACTACATCTTCAAAAAGTAGAAAATTCAAAAGAAACGATAAATAATTTTGAGACCAAAGTTTTATATAATGTTAGTTCAATGAGTCAAGAAGATTATGACATGAAGATAGCATGGAAAAAGTCCTATAGTTTGGAATATGACACAATGGTAAAAAAAAATGTGCAGATTTTATGAAGAAAATGTTGTCAAGTGTGCACTGCATGGGAAAATGTGATGTCAAACCTTATCAAACGTGCACATCTACTTTGCCGCTTCCTAGAGTAGATATTTAAGACAATTTGAAGACTTTCTACATTTCTAATTTTTCATTTTGACTTATAATTTAGTATGCAATTAAGTTTCAAGTTTCTAGGTTTTATTTTCTATAATTTGCAATTAATTGTATTTGAATGACTTTTGAGTTTCTTTGTCTATCTATGATCATTTGGCCTATAAAGTGGCTTGTAATTCTCTTCAAAACTTAGATTATCCATAGTAAAAAAACTTGTGTTTATTCAACCCTTTGGTGTTGTTTTTTCTTTCAAATCTTGCTTTAGATTTGATGTTTAAATCAATTCATTGGATTAGTCTTGATCAAGCTAATTTTAGAGTGAGTTTTCTTAGGATCTAAGAGTGACCATCATAGATTCTAAGTTCGGTCTAAGTTAGCTTTCTTTGTGAGTGTTTATAAGGATCCTAGAAGGACCTCTAGCTTTGCATTCAACAAGCATTGCGGCGCTTATCAATTCTATATGTAGTCGACGTTATTCTTACAGGTGATGACTAAGTAAAATTGACAACTTTAAACAAAAACTTGCAAGTGTGTTTTAATCATGGACATAGGAACATTAATGTACTTCCTACGGTGAAGTTTGCAAGATCTAAAAAAGGTATCTTCCTGGAACAAAGAAAATATGTTATCGATTTACTTAGAGAAATAAGTTTTCTCGGGTGTAAGGTAGCTAAGACACCTATTGAACCAAATTTAAAACTAGAAGCTACGAAAGATGAAGAAGTAAAGGATAAGAATGGAACCGAAGACTGGTAGGACAACTCATTTTTTTGTCCCACACATGTTCAAATATTGCTTTTGTAGTAAGTATGGTAAGTCAATTTATGCACTCGCTAGAATTAGTTCATTTTGAAGCAGCATATAGAATCTTGAGATATTTGAAGGGAACTCCATGAAAATGCATATTGTTTAAAAGATAACCATTTTCAAGTCGAAGTTTATATCGATGCCAATTAGGCTGGAAGTATTGCAGATGGAAGATCTAGTTCAAGCTATTGTTCATTTGTTGACGATGACTTAGTCACTTGGCATAGTAAAAAGCAAGATGTGGTGGCCAGAAGTAGTGCTAAAGTAGAGTTTAGAGCTCTAACTCGTGGTATATGTGAAGGAATATGGATAAAAAGATTACTTGAAGAATGGAATATATCCCAAAAGGCACTTATACGTGTATGTTATGACAACAAAGTTGCTATCTCTATAGCCCATAACCCAGTTCTACATGATAGGATAAAGTATATTGAAATCGATAAACACTTCATAAAGGAGAGACTTGAAATTTGTGTCATTCGTATTCCATACCTTCCAATACGGAAAAAATTGTTGATGTGTTGACTAAAGGGCTACCAAAAGTACAGTTCGATAGAATGATATCCAAGCTACCAATGGAAGATATATTTATCAGCTTGAGGGGGAGTGTTAATTGTAAATTAGATAATTTTAGTTGTAAATTATCTATGATTATATTTTATTCTCATTAGAATTTTCTTTCCTGTTTGGTTATGTTTTTCTCTCTCGTCTCGTTTGGCCCCTTCTTTATGGGGTTGGTTTTTTTATTTCGTTGCTTGGCATTCTTTTGCTTTATCCCTCTAGAGTTGTTGCTTGGTTTGTGGTGGCCTGTGTTTTTTGGCTTGTCTCTTTGTTCTTGTGATTAGCTTTGTTAGTCATTGTGCCGTGACCCCGAATTGAGGGCCTTCCTTGTTATATAATTGAATATCTTTTAAAAAAAAAATCTTTCCTTTTATTTATTAAGTCTTTCTCCTATATAAGAAAGTTGTGTATCTTATAATTTAATTATTGTAATACAAAATATTCTATTCCATTCAAATCTACAAAAGACGTTCTCCTAATCGATCTTCCAAACACAAAAAATGGCCGAAATCTGTAAAGGTTAACCCATTTGTGAATAGTGAAGAAGAAAATCGCAGAAGAATTGGGCAAAGAAAATCGTTGAATAAATCACGCAGGAAACCTTTTTCAAATTAAAAATGGCAGTTTTGAAATTTTTAAGAAATCAAAATGTTTTTGCCAAATTTGAAATATCTTTCCATCAAATTTGTGATACAAATCAAATCACCTCCTCCTCCTCTTCCTCCTCTTCCTCCTCTTCCTCCTCTTCCTCTTCTCTTCCCCCTCTCTTCCTCCTCCTCCTCTTCCTCCTCCTCTCTTCCTCTTCTTCTTCTTCCTCTTCTCCTCTTCCTCCTCCTCCTCCTCCTCCTCCTCGTCTTCTTCATCTTCCTCTTCCTCCTCTCAAACTTTCCTCAAAAAAATTAAAGAAAAGAAAGCTATACTCTCAAACTTCTCCCACTTCAATTCTTTAAAGTCGAGACTATATAGAGAGCTCCCAACTCAAACATGTTCCAACATGTAAATGCATGTTCAAGAGTGCTTTTGAAATTGTTAAAATCTTTCCAAAATATGTTTATAATATGTTTAATTTCACTTTTAAATGTAAATATTATATCATCAAAATTTGTTTTGAATGATTAAAATTATGTTTCATAATTATTTTAAAATTATTAAAAGTGATCTTAATCATTTAGAATCACATCCAAACATGTTCTAAATCCAATAGTATAGTTTCCAGCCCAAATCATTGACCAATTCAAATCCTCAAGTAAATTAAGATTACGGAAAAATAAAAATTGAATTGAAACAAAAACTTGATTGGTTGACAATCTAAAACCAAATTTTGAAAACAAGAGATACAATCATATATCATGCTTTTAGATTTGTGTTTGGTAGTAATTTCAATTGTAGTTTAAACAATAATTCAAAATGTGTTATAATATATTTATAAATCACACCAGGTTGAATATAAATTTTTAATAATTAATTTATAAGCTCATCTGCTTAAAACATTGTACGATCAAATATTATATCACACATTTTAATTAAACATAAATGAAAATTAATTGAATTTTTGTTATAGATATTATATTTATTAAAGTATTTTCTATATATAAATCTATATTTTTCAAATTCAAAATTTGAATCCAATGAAAATACAAATAATGACAAAGTCTGTAAATAAATTTTAAAAACACATTTATCAAGCCAATGCGTAATCGTTCAACTCAATGAATTCGATAATATGATATGAGATCGAATTAATTACATCATGTAAGAGATGTAGCTAAATATTAATATACAATCTAATACCCATTGGCGGATTTATGAAAATGAAACTTCTTTTCTTAAATTAGCTTTACTAAATTCTTTTCTTTTCTTTTCTTTTTTTTTCTTTTTCCTTTTTCTTTCTGCTGTCTACAAAAGAGAAACTTCATTAATAGCACCATCATCCCACAGATGTTTACAGCAAACATTTCAAACTTTAACATGCATCTAAAAGAAAGCTAACATTTAGATGAACCAATGATTATGGAGAAATGAAGAACCTCTGAATCATATATCCCATCTCTTTTTGACCCTGAACAATAGAGCTGCAGACCTAATGTCATCTTGTGGAACTTGTAACATGAATTGTACTTTCATCTTCATTGGAGCTGTTTTTGCTTTCCCGCCTTCATCTCCCACCTGAAAGTCATGGTTTGTGATTGCCTCAACTACTAGCTTAGCTCAAAACCTTGTTTGATAACTATTATACTATTATTTTTTAGGTTAAAATTCAGTTTTCGTTGTTAAACGTTCGTAAAAGTAACAATCTAGTCCTTGAATGTTAGTTTGTAACGATTTAATCCTTGTATTTTCAGTTTTGTTACAGTTTAGTCCTTGAACTTTTAATATTTAATAATTTAGACCTTATTTGATAACCATTTCATTTTTTGGTTCTGATTTTTGAAAATTAACTTATTTACTCATATTTTCTTACAAGGGTTAGTATCTTTTCTTGAGTATAAGAGTGAAACTCTTAGCCAAATTCAGAAAACAAAAACAAATTTTCAAAAACTACTTTTTTTAGTTTTCAAATTTTGGCTTCGTTTTTTAAAACATGGGTAAAAAGTAGATAAGAAAGCAAGAAATTTAGAGGTGAGAGAGGTGTTTATAGACTTAATTTTCTAACTAAAAACCAAAACCAAATGGTTGTCAAACGAGATCCTAGTTCTTGTACTTTAAAATTTGTAACGATAGGCCCTATGGTACAAATTAGTGTTAAGTTTTAATGAGAATTCCTCCATAAAAAAATCGATAACCTAATTAGAAACTTAATATAATAAAATACAAAATCTACATCATAAAATAATAAAAATTGACATCTAATTTGATGAAATCTTTTAAGTTAGAGACTATTATTACAAATTTGAAGTATATACTAAAGTTTAGAGACTAAATTGTTACAAATTTAAAAGTCCAAGGGTTAAATCGTTACAAATCAGAATTCAATGATCACTTTTATTATAGTTTAAGGATCAATAGTGTTATCTAACCTATTTTTTATGTTATATCCCTTCAACTAGATTTGTTTGATAGTGTGACCATTAGTATTCTTTCAGAAAATTACATAATAGCTGAAACAACTTACCCACAGAGAAGCCCAGCTGAGTCGCTCCTTTGTATCATAACCAGCTTTAAGTTTCAAATCTTTCCCATATGTGTGCTTGTACACCGCACTCCAGTCGTTAGAATCCAAATCATACCAATAGCTGACAAAGTCGATTGCGAAATTATAGATTTGGGACAAAGGTTTTAAGCTATATCTTAAATGGACTACAATGAACAAAAAGAATTAGCCATCAAACACCCTTTACAGAGTTCGAAACCTAACCTCAATTTATCAGAAGGACCAAACCGACGCTTGAATGCAAATGACAATGCATTTGAAGGCCAAGAAACTTTTGGAATAAACGAAAGTGCCTCATCCTGCAATGAGTTCAGAGGCTCGCTAA
The DNA here is from genome assembly GCF_027475165.1 of Benincasa hispida. NCBI lineage: Eukaryota > Viridiplantae > Streptophyta > Magnoliopsida > Cucurbitales > Cucurbitaceae > Benincasa > Benincasa hispida. The sequence continues at coordinate 24,714,737 of NC_143482.1, read as the reverse complement.
ACATTGTCGAGAGTAAAAGAACAGCAAGCAATTCAGAACAAGCCATGCTTGCATCTTTTTGGTCATAGTAAGTCCAAGATACAAGGCAACAATAACTTTGATATTTTAAAATCATTTTTTGTCTCTAAACTTTTATAGAAGTAACAATTTAGTCCATGAGTCCGACTAATTTGTTACTTTCTTGAAAATTCAGGGACCAAAAGTACTTTTTAACTGATATTATATTCTAACCTTGTAGCTGTATCTCAGTTCCAATTCTTCATCTTTATAGTGAGCAGCACAGGTGCCATTCAGAAATTGCCCTTTAAGAACACCATTTATTGACATTCCCCGGTTCACTTCCTCCTCTTCTCTTTCTTCCAAAGAAACTTCACCCATGGGAAACTTAAAAGTTGCTCTTGGCTAAAGAATATCAATATTGGTCAAAGTATAGTCAATTTTAACAGCCCAATAAAAGGTTCCCAGTGACAAAATACCAAAACCATTCGGCAAAAGCAAAGTAATATAGTACAGTCCATATAAACATTTGCAGTGTCACTGAGGATTAAGATTCCCAATTCACTAAAACTCACCATTCCAATAGCAGGAACAGGTGAAGACAATTCCAAGGAGTAACCAGGATCAGCAATTTTAGCAACCACACCAAGCTCTCCTTGTTGAGCCTGAAACAAAACATATCTAAGCTCATAAACCATCGCATCTAAGGCACAATCCAGCATCCCAAGAGATATAAAAGCTTCAAAAGTAAACCATAACCAGACCTGTTCTAGGCTTCTATAGCACACACTCCGGCAAAAGAAAAATGAGAAATCCAGTTTACATTCTAAATTGACTATTTCTCAGACATGTAGTCATATTTGCTTGAAATAGATGGTTGGGCACCAAGAAAAACACAAACAAAACTAATTGAAACCTAGAAAAAGCAGGGGAAAGAACCTTAATATCATGAGCAGCCCGGAATTGCAACTTAGGGCCAACATCGATGAAAGAACGGAGGAGAGCATTGTGTTCGTCAGGATCATAGTGAATGGAGAGATACTTGGAACGGAATTGCAACTGGGAATCGGTGATTTGGCCCTTGTTATTGTTCTGGAAGGAGAGCTTGATCTTGGCGAGGTTGTCGAGGAGCTTGCATGAGACCTTGTGGAAGAAAATGGAGGATTCACTGTCGAATTCGGAAGTGACTCGAATGGCAGGTCTCTTGGGAAAAGGGAAAAAGGGGCGAATTGGAGGAGGAGGAGGATCGAGAGATGGAGACGGGGGAAGTGAGAGAAGGTAATTGGAATTGGGAGGTTGAGGAGCGGAGGATTCAAAGTCCGCCATTGAAGTAGCCAAGGATTAGGATATTTGAAGCAGAAGAAGCCGAAGAGAGGAAATGAAGAATGGGATTTTGAGATTTGGGCGGAACCGTTGATGGGGAAATCTGAACGAATGACGCCCCTTTCCTTTCTTTTCTTCCGGATTTTAAATTCAAAAACTCCGTATATTTCAATTTTCTTTTTTCAATTTTTACTCGAAAATATGTTAAAATATCATTTACGTACCTCCCCCTAATTTTTATAATTTCAGTTTATGTCCTCTTATTGAGACTTCAAAAGAACTAGTCATTGTGGTTGACTTTTTAAATATAGATTTAGTTTGACTAAATTATAAAAAATATTGTGTCAAGAAAATATTCGTAAGTTTTAAAAGTTTCAAAAATATCATTAAATTTTTAAAACCATTGAATGGCAAAATTATAACGAAATTTTGCAAGTGTATCTACCATGTTTGAAATTTTACAAAAATGACAAAATATTTCACGTTTGAAATTTTGTTTAGTTTGTCTTCAAAGTTTACCCTTTTAACAATCTAGCACTTTTATTTTCTTTTCCTCCCACATTTTTTCTCCTCTATTATTTTTCTTTGCATTCTTTCTCCTTCTTTTGAAACTGTGTACTACTCGGTTGATCACAATCTTAAGCATTTTCATCTTTTTTATCTTTTTCGTCTTAAGATCATCACCATGATCTATGGTTTGTCGCACCGTTAGAGGTTTGTTTATGTTCCTAAGAGTTTCTTTTTTTTTCTTTTTTTTTTTTCTTCATTTGGTTGATCACTCGTTTAAGATCCTACGAATCTTTCATTACCATTCCATGACCATTCCAATTTATTTCTCATTAACATTATCACAAATTTTTACCCCATTTTTTTTCTTCAAGTCTCCCAATAATTAAATAATTCATCTCTCAAAAGTTCATTTGTTTGTTTTTAATTCATATCCTTGGTGTTTCTTATTTCATTTTCATCTCGTTTATACCACAGTTATTTCTTTGAATTAGTTTAATTTATCTCCTTCTTGTTGTTTCTTATTTTTGTGTTTTCTTGTCTATATTAAGTATCAAGCATATCGGTTGGACTAGTGAATGAAGTTAATGAGTCTAGAATTAATATGTTGGAGTTAATAAGTTTGTATTTTAGGTGTCTGTAAGATGGAGTCCCTTGATAATTATGAAAAGTATATTAATAGTGGAAGTTTGAGACTTGTGTTATTCAATAAATGTGAAAAAGTAGAGATAGAGAGAAAAATTGAGTTATTCGATAAATGTGAAAAGTAGAAATGATGGAAATATGAAGTTACTTGACAAAAGTGCAAACTTCATTAGTGTAAACTATTGAAGTTGAGTTGTTTACACCAATTTATAAAGTTGGTGGGCCAAATGGGCCCTTAGAGTAATTTAATTGTACAATTGCTATACAAAATATTAAGTATATAAGTTATGTAATTTTGAGTCTTAGTCACATTCATTTTCTTCGTTGGATATTAGATATGAGTATACCAGACATCAATAAGTAAATACTTGCAACTTATTTTGAAGTAAAGTATGTATGTTTCGTTTATACGCATGGTATTCCAAGTATACCAGCAGTATATCAAATATAAAACAACAGTGCATCAAACATCAAACAATAAATACTTTGAGGGCAAGACATGAGTGTATGAGAAGTACAACAATCAACATTCTAAGGTATCGACAACACATTTAACAACAATCAACATCCAATCATAAGCATATTTTCAAGTAAAGTATGCTTGTTTCATTTTATAAGCATGATATTTCAAGTGCATCAACAATATATTAGATATAAGACATGAGTAAATTAGAAATCAATCAGTAAATACTTGAAGTAAAATATGAGTGTATTACCAACACTACATGTGTATCAGCTAACATATCACTTTTAAGTATATAAACATTATATTAGCAAATATATATCAAACAACTTTCAAGATAATAGTATATCAGTAGTATATTATATACTAATCTGAAAGAATATTTACTTAGTAATTGGTGACTTAAACCAATAACTCTCAGTAAAATAGTTAGTTAGTTACAAGAATTTGTTTCTATAAATACCCCGTAATCGTGAGAAAATTTTTCATCTTAGAGAGTGTGTCTCACACTCCCTCTCAGATTACCTTCTTCACCTAGAAAGAGATGTGAAAACAGTATATGTCAACCTTTTTATGACACCCACTGCCCATCTCAACTCCTAATACTTGCTTCCACAACATCTATTGTATCTGATAAACAGTTAATATACATACACTCAACCAAATTTCCAACATGCAACTTAGCTAACCACAAATGCACACGTCATAAACATATACAAGCCCGAATAACTTACATAAGTTTTACAATAGCGGTTCCATCTAGGGTTTTACCCTCGCCCCCTAATATGTACATAATGAGTTAACATTTAGACAACAAGAGATGGACCGCCTAAACTTCTTTTCTTCCTTCAGAACTTTAAGTATGTGGCAGACTGGCAGATCAGCAAGGCTCGGGGGAATCGACCGCTACCTAGGAAAGTAAATACATTTGAAAAGGATGAGCTAAATTGCCTAGTGAATGACTTTCCTTTAAACATATTGGTTTAGTAAATATAGCCTACAATACCATCGCATCATATTAGTTTGCAACATATCCCCCCTCTCGGCTGGCGTGTCCGATTACATCCTGCCATCACTACTTAAGCCCATGCGTTAATGCATGTTGCACATCAACACTTCTGAGCCTCGACTACACTCTCCATATTCCTCTTAAGCTTATGAGTACGCTTTTGTCAGCCGCATAAGCCTCCACCCTTCGGCCAACGCCTCACAAGCCCAATGCCTAGGCTTGGTCTTCAATCAACCCGTCTTTGTGTCTCATTGCCCCATCTTGCCACTGATTTAGCGTCTCTCCTACCCTTCCTTAAATAAGGTAGGTTGCCACATCATCCTCACAACTTGGCCTCCAACAAGCTCATCATGGCTCTAAACACTTAGCTCACACTTAGTCATTTCTCTCTCTTGCCATTAGGCATCACCTTACACTCCTTTTACTCTAGAGCCTAAGCTTCAATACTTAGAATATTTTCCTTCTAAACTCCTAAGCCTTATCCTACACATGACATTCATACAACATAATCAACTACTCTTCAATACATTAACTTAGACATACTTAGGTAGGAAAAATTAAGGCCTAGGGTTTATAGAAAACTTGTTAAGTAAAACGGTTAAAATATTTTGATCTAATCAGGGTGGAGAATACATGGATTTAACATTCCAAGACTAACATGAAATCCAATCCCAACTTTCAATACCCGATACACCTCAATAAAATGGTGTATCAGAAAGAAGAAATAGAACATTGTTAAACATGGTTCGTTCTATGATGAGCTATGCTCTTGCCTAGCTCGTTTTAAGGATATTCAATAGAGACTGCATTTTATATCTTAAATAATATTACATTATAAATCATATTATAACCACAATTCAATTTTTTTTAATTAAAATATGTATTATGTAATACATTATATGATGTTACAAAATAATCATTATTCAAATTTTTTATAATAGTTAATTGTCAACTAATATCTAATAGATAACGAAAACTAATTTATAATTTATAAATATAGTATCAACACATTTTATAGAGTTGCTTAGATTATAATCCAATTTTTAAATCAACCACAAAAAACATATCTAAAATTATGTAATACGATTTTATTTTAATTGAATCAATTGTTTTAAAATTTACAGAAAAGATCTTGATAAAGAAATTATAAGAAAACAAGCATAATTTGTAAAAAACCAAAACCAAAAACCAAATAGCTATCAAATGAGAGCATTAGTTTTTCATATGCTCTCAGTTTTTCATTCTTTATTATTAAAATATTAACTTATAGACACTATTTCCATCCACAAGTTTTCATATTTTATTATCTACTTCCTACTTAATTTTTCAAAACTAAGTCAAATTTTGAAAACTAAAATATATATAAATGTAAAGAATAGTTTTGGAATTCTTGTTTTTGTTTTTGTTTTCAGAGGTTGACTATGAACTAAAATGTTTCTTTGAGGTCAAAAATATAATAGAAAAACGGAGCGAACCAAACACAAATATATAAAATAAAATCCTTATCAAACAAAACCTACCTGAAATAAAATAAATGAATAGCGGGGGAGAGAGAAAATTAGAAACTCAATGAGCAGGTTTGCATTATACAAGGCAAGTTGAGTCACCAACTGCGTATTAGCGAAGTGTTGCCAACTTCCCCATTGGTTTTCACATATTACTTTAAAATAATAATCGTTGCTTCTTCACATTAATTAATGAATCCCTAAACGAAAGAGGAGATAAGAAAGCGGGGGATGGGGACGACACCTTTTTTTTTTTAATCCAAATACATTAAAAACTAAAACTCTTACTCTTCTTGAACCAAAGCACCCATTCATTTTGTAATTACAATGGTTTTTGATAGCCCTACAAAAACCCTGCTATCAACGAACCATTGTTTTGCTTTGCCTTTGCCTTTGCTTTTTGCCCTATTAATTAGACAGCTTCCATCCACACCATACTCTTTCTTCTACTCATACAGACAGACAGAGACACTCCCCTCCATCTATTTTTCATTCTCAAGTAACTTGGTTTTCATGCCATATTCACAGTCACCGGCTTGCCCCGCCCCATCGCAAAGCCTCTTGTTCCATCTGGCATTCGTGGCCCCGGAGGCTGCTGCTTCATTGTACCTGCCTGCTCGATGGTGGTAGAACTACTCGAAGGAGGAGTTCCCACATGGTTCCCATGGTTATGGTTATTATTGTGATTATGGTGGTATTGTGATCGACCACGTCCTTTACCGCGTACCCTATTTCGGACTCTTCTCTGCCCACCACCATCCTTCTCATTTCCCTGCTCTTCTCGCTGCAATAAACATAGTAGTAGTAAATAGAACGAAACACATTTTCCATGATAGAACAAGTATAATATACCTCAAGTTATCAAGAAGTAAAAAGTCAATTGTGTCGTTCTCTCCTTTTATTTGCTAGGTGGGGTGGGGAATCATAAGTTTGGCAATCCTTTTTTTCCAAAGTTTGGAGAATTTGGAGAATTATGGACCGAGTAAGATAGCCATAATATAGCTTCATATCACTAGTTTTTTTTTCCTTCAAAACTATTTTTACAACTCAAGGACATAATTGTAGTTTTACAACCTGCATAACAGTTCCGTTCGGGTAAGGTTGCCGTTTCTTTTTTTCCACAACTATCTGCCTCCCTATGATACCATTTTTCCTCATAACAATATGCACAATATGACATTAGAAAATTAACTTATTTCCATTCGCTGCACCAATCAGGACAAAAACTACTAAACTTCTTTGATTAATAGTGTACATGATTTACTACAGCAATTTTTCTTAACACCAATTGAGCAATTAGAAGTTTTGGCTAGAAGTACAAAAGTAATAGCTGAAATTTTCTGGGAGGTCTTTTGTTTTTCGTCCCTCGACTTTTCTGGAATTCTGGGAGCTTTTACTTTGCCCAATTTAACTTCCCCAATCCCTCAATTAAGGCTGCCACCATATACTTTGCACTCCCTCCGACTTTATTGCCTTATGAGATTGTTCTCCAAACTTCTTATTCAAGTAGACAAATTCTCGATTAGACCCTTTATAGCCAATGAAGTTATAGAAGATTACAGGAGGGACAAAAAGTGATTGTTAAAATCGACTTTGTAAAACCATGGACTTGACTTTCATGGATAAGGTTTTAGAAAAGAAGGTTTTTAGTACAAATGGAAGATGTGGATGTGGGTTGTGTGAGTGGTGTGAGTTATTTTAAGGTTTAGGGTTTAGGATGCCCTACGGGTAAAATCTTGGCCTCTAGAGACCTTAAATAGGGACGCTGTATCCCACTTTCTTTTCTTGCTTATTGGTGTACTGAGAGTTTGTAAGTGAGCTAATTAAAATAGGTAGTTGGTTAGTTTATTATTCTACAAGCTTGTAATCATTTCATCTATAAATAAAGCATTTTCCCTCATTTTGAGGAAAAGAAATTACATACAGTCAAATTCAGTCCTTTGATATTACATCAAATTGGTATCAAAGCACTCCAATGATCCAAGCTGATGGCGAGAAGAATGGCTGCCCACCCGAGAGGAGGAGACAACCTGTGGCAACATCAAGAGGTGGAATAAACCCCCACCCTCTCCAAGAACTACAACACGACGCTTATTGTCTGTTGAGAACTCTTTGGAGGGAATTCATGGAATAGTGACTAGCCTTCAAGAAAGTATGGAAACCCTCACTCGTAGGGTTGAGAGGTTGGCAGTAGCACCTCAAAATCGGGAGAATGCTCAACCATTCGGGCAAGAATGGGGAAAAGAGGTAAACGTGGTGCTGGACAACCAAGAAATTTCCAATTTCAGAAAGAAATTCATCAACAACGAGCTTCAAGATTACATAGACAGCTCCAAGAAGATCCGGGAAGACATTTGAATAGGCAAGAATGGTAGAAAGAATTCCAAGATTGTGATTCTAAGAGTGAGTATGATCAAGAAGAAGAGTTATATGCTCCAAGGAGGCGACGAGAAGAGAGGTATGGAGATAGAGGTTATTCATATAACAAAATGAAGATTGACTAGCCGACTTTCAATGAGAAGCATGACATCGATATAGATCAAGAACACCGAGAATTTTTTCGATTATATGAATATATCAGATCACAAGAAGGTACGTTTGGTAGCCTTCAAGTTGAAAGGGGGAGCTCCCACTTTTTGGGATCAATTGGAGATCAATCGGCGATGGCAAGACAAGAGGCCAATTCGAACATGGGAAAAATTAAGCGATTGATGAAACAAAGGTTCCTTCCTCCCAATTATGAGCAGACCCTTTAAAATCAATACCAAAATGGTAGATAAGGGCCTCGACAAGTGGCAGATTATTTGGAAAAATACCACCGATTGGGGCAACTTACAAGTAGACATCAAAGAGAAGGTGAAATTACACCACTTATATATTTTGGATAACAGAGGAGTTGAATGATTTATGCTCCAAGAAAACTTCAAGAAAAGCTGCTTCAGATGCTTCTGTAAGTAGAAGAGAAAACAGTACCTTGAACCATTCTACTCCACCAATTTCATCCACAGAAAAAGACAAAAAAAAAAAAAAAAAAAAAAAAAAAAAAAGAGAGGTTGGTGAGAAGGAAACAGAGATTGTTTACAAGCAGAAAGTTCAAAATCCTTATAACTGGCCTATATTGGGAAAATGTTTGAGGCATGGCCAAGTGGGGCACTTGTCTAATGAGTGGCCCCAACAAAAAACAGTAGCTATGTGGATGAAAAAGATGATTCGTTGGCTGGATGCATGATAGAATACCAAACTAGAAATGAAATTTTATTGAATTCCACCACGCCTAATACAGAGATAACGCAAAAGAACAAAAAAATACTACTGCCCTCCCTCACAATCCAACAGAAAAGCCCTACCCAATGTCAAGGCTCCAACTATATGGCAATATCAAAAGAAAATAAAAGAGGATAAAAAGAATAAAAGAGAAAAGGGGAAGCCAACGGTTGAGGCGGTTGAGAGTTGTTGTCAAGATGGTTGGGAGAGGTTGAGGTTTAAAAGAGGAGAAAGCAAACAGAAGAGTGGTGTGGAAATTAAGGTGTGAGGAAGAGGAGCTCTCGAGAGTGGGAGTTTGGACGGCACTATCGTGGAGACGCCATCGCAGCGTGTCGCTCATCATCTATTTCCACTAGACGATAGTATAGTAAAGCTAAGCGTTCATGCAGCAGTTGGTAGACGATCGTATAGTAAAAGGTAATCGATCGTATAGTAAAAGGTAAACGATCGTATAGGTTCTGGTAGACGATCGTGTAATAGTGAAAGCTCAGCAATCATGAAGGAGTTTGTATGCGATCGTGAAGGATTTAGTAGACGATCGTTTAGCACTTCTGGGCAATCGTGTAATAGATTGTAAACGATCTTTTAGCGTCTGGAAAACGATTGAGAGATCATTTGTAGGCGACCGCTTGGTCTTGTTGATTCCATTCGTTTAATAAAGAATTTGTTCACAGTTTAACCGCTTTATTGGATATTATATCCATTTGTTACGTTATCAAGAACTTCAAGAATCAGTTTCCTAACAAATTGGTATCAGAGCAAAATTACCTGGGCAAGCATGGTTCAAAAGCGTTTTGAAGAAAAACTGAAATTACTAGAACAAGAGCTTTCAGGATTCAAAGTCGAAATACAGAAATTACCGACCATAGAGAACTTGGCGTTGTTGGCGAAGAGCGTAGAAAATCTAGGATTGCAAGCAGAGAAGCATCAACAGATGCTCTTATCTCACGTTACGAAACTGGCCAAGGGAAAGGGAAAAGTGACGGAAGAAGGAGAAAGATCTAATACCCGTAATGTGTGCGAAGCAAATAGTTCCGCTAAAGCCACCAGAGAAGATGTGATCAGCGACCGAACCAAATTTAAGAAAGTCGAAATGCCAATATTTAGCAGAAGCGATCCAGATGCGTGGTTATTCAGATCAGACCGCTATTTTCAAATTCATAAGTTGACGGAAAGTGAGAAGATGACAGTGGCAATGGTGAGTTTCGACGACGCCGCATTAGATTGGTACCAATCGAAAGAGGGCAGAGAACCATTCAAGGACTGGGAAGACTTGAAGAAAAGGATGCTGGTGCGATTCCGATCTTTAAGAGAGGGGTCAATATGTGGAAGATTTCAAGCTATTAAACAAGAAACAACAGTGGAAGCATATCGGAATTTGTTCGATAAGTTAGTGGCACCGTTGTCGCATCTACCGAATGAGGTCCTTGGAGACATTTATGAATGGTTTGGCACCATGGATAAAGACGGAAGTTGAATGCTGGGAACCCACCGGATTAGTGCAAATGATGTCGCTGGCACAGCGAGTTGAAGACAGAGAAAATGCACGAGCAGAAGCCGGACGAGCGCAAACGTATGGGGGTAAGTTCCACAATTCGAATATTTCCAGATCCAATATTGACAATGTGAATAAATCAATAAAAGGGAATGATTTGAAAGAAAGGGAGAAAATCGGAGAGTCGCTTCCGATGAGGACCATTACATTGCGAGGAACATCGGGTAATGATAATCGGAGAGAAATTCCAGCAAGAAGATTAATAGATGCTGAATTTCAATTGAAGAGAGAAAAACGGCTCTGTTTCTGATGCGATAAAAAATACACTATTGGACATCGATGCAAAGGGTGAGAGTCGAGAGAATTGAGATTGCTGGTAGTACAGGCATCCGGAGAGGAGTGGGAGCTGCATGAGGAAGACGAAACTGGTGAAACGACGTTGGAATTGCGTGTGTTGACACTGAGTAAGGAAATTTCATCTGTTACAGAATTGGCGGTGAATTCAGTGGTGGGGTTGACGACCCCACGGACAATGAAGATCGGAGGGGATATCAAAGGAGAATCGGCAGTGGTATTGATAGATTGTGGATCGACACATAATTTCATCTCAGAAAGTTTAGCGAACCGACTGCAGTTGAACGTCACAGCCACGACAGAATAGTTTTGGGATCGAAACCTGCACTGCGAAGCCAAAGAGTGCTAAAATGTAGAAATGAGGCTGGGGGATTAGAGAATGTGTGACAGTTTCATTCTGCTAGATTTGGAACGTGTTGACGTAATTTTGGGGATGCAATGGTTGCACTATTTGGGAAAAACTGAGGTCGATTGGCAGAATCTGACAATATCATTTGTTCGTGAAGGGCGAAAGATTACTTTACAAGAGAACCCGAGTCGGACAGAGGCCGACGTTAATCCAAAATGTATGATGGGAATATGGAATGAGGCTCGACGAGTACTGCAAAAGTGTTGGAAGATGACTCGAGAAAATGAAGAAGACTGGCAAAGAGACAGCTGAACAAATAGAGCTTTACCTTGAGGACAAGGTAAAAGTGGAGGGCGGGGGTAATGTTAGAGCTCCAACTATATGGCAATATCAAAAGAAAATAAAAGAGGATAAAGAGAATAAAAGAGAAAAGGGGAAGTCGACAGTTGAGGCGGTTGAGAGTTGTAGTCAAAATGGTTAGGAGAGGTTAAGGTTTAAAAGAGGAGAAAGCAAACAGAAGAATGGTGTGGAAATTAAGGTGTGAGGAAGAGGAGCTCTCGAGAGTGGGAGTTCGGAAGGCGCTGTCGTGGAGAAGCCATCGCAGCGTGCTGCTCATCGTCTATTTCAACTAGGCGATAGTATAGTAAAGCTCAACGTTCGTGTAGCAGTTCGTAGACAATCGTATAGTAAAAGGTAGTCGATCGTATAGTAAAAGGTAGACGATCGTATAGGTTCTAGTAGACGATCGTGTAATAGTGATAGCTCAGCAATCGTGAAGGAGTTTGTATGCGATCGTGGAGGATTTAGTAAACGATCGTTGAGCACTTCTGGACGATCGTGTAATCTAGATTGTAAACGATCGTTTAGCGTCTGGAAAACAATCAAGAGATCATTTGTAGGCGACCGCTTGGTTTTGTTGATTCCATTCGTTTAATAAAGAATTTGTTCACAATTTAACCTCTTTGTGGAAGATTATATCCATCTATTACGTTATCAAGAACTTCAAGAATCAGCTTCCAAACACCCAACCATTTTCTACTCAAAATATCCTCCCCCCTCCTTAACAGCTCTCCCCCTTTTATACGTCTTCTAATTCCTCTAACTAACTAAAGATGGTCCCCCACAGGAGTGGTCCCCTCCTTCTCAACACAAACATATCCGTCCTTTCCTTCCTTTCCCTTTTTACCACTGCTCTTCCTTCTTTGATACTGAATTAGTATTGGTGGCCTATCAATACAGTGAAGATAATGAGGAAGAAGCCAATTATATTGACACGGATGAAGGTGATAGAGTGTCTTGTGTTCTCCAAACGATGCCAATTGCTCCAAAAGGAGATTTTAATCCTCAAATACATTGCAAAATGTTTGTTAAAGAAAGAGAGACTTATATATTGGGTCTTGTAGCTGAAAAGACAAAAAATACAAAAAACCGAAGAGACGTTCAACACCTTATTGACTTGGTTTCGAGTGCTATAATCCTCCATCTTCCTCACTATAGAATGAGTCTTAAGGAATATGAGATCCTCCACCAACATATTGAAGAATTATTGAAAAAGGGGCACAATCAACCAAGCTTTAGCACATGTACGGTGCTAATTCTACTTATCCCTAAAAGAGAGGGTTGTTGGAGGATGTATGTTGATAATTGAACTATCAACCAGACTACAGTGAGGTATAGCTTCCCAATCTCTAGAATAGGTGATTTACTTCATCAACTTGGAGGAGCCTTGATCTTTTTCAAAAGAAGACTTGAAGAGTGAATACCACCAGATTTGAATGAGGTCGAGGGATGAGTGGAAAACTGCATTTAAGCCTACTTCTCCTTCGCAGACCGATGGCCAAACCAAGTTACCACATCGAGTTACCTTATAACCTACATATTTATCCAATATTCAATGTTGCCAATGTCAAACCTTATTTTCCCCCCAATGACTACCAGCTGGCGTCCTAATTGTCATCCTCGAGATCGAGTCTGATTTTAGCAAGGTGGAATATGGTGTACCGAGAGTTTGTAAGTGAGCTAAGAGTGAGTTAATTAAAATAGGTTGTAGTTAGTCTGTTATTCTAAAAGCTTGTAATCATTAGCAACTCCCCTCATTTTGAGGAAGAGAATTACATGCATTCAAATACAGTCCTTTGGTATTACATCACTTATTATTGATGTTTTAAGTAGAGTTTGTCTCCAAGAATGCTGAAAAAAAAATCAATGAAACCTTTGATGTCGGACAGGAAAATGCAATTCTCTCACCTTCAATTTGTTGATACAACTATTTCCGTTTGTTCTAGGAATAGGCTTCATTCTTAACCTTGAAACCGGTGCTCTTTGAACATTTTTCTGAACATAGGATTATGTTAGGAACCAAGGTAGTATGGGATGTCTTTGTCCCACATTGGTTAGAATGGGATGGACTAATGAGGTACTTAAGTGGCTTGGCTCTCCCATTCCAATAGCTAGCTTTTGGGGAGTGGTTCTCCAAGGTTCTAACAATGGTATTAGAGCCAGTTGTTGACGGTCCGGAGTGGAACTGTCAGAGACTTCTGATCGGGTGTGACCGAGTGAAGTACTGTCAAAGTAGCCACTGGGATGTCGACGTTCCAGGGATGGGGAGTTCGAAACCAAGGTAGTATGGGATGTGTTTGTCCCATATTGATTAGAATGGGATGACCGTGTGGTACTTAAGTGACTTGGCTCTCCCACCCCAATAGCTAGCTTTTGGGGTGTGGTTCTCCAAGGTGCTTAGGTACCTAACAGATTAACATGAGTAAATTGTCAGGTTATAAGGCTCAATTGTGATCATGAGAAGCTTAGGAGTTGCATAGCTGGTTGGAGTGTGAAAGTTGGACCCATGCCCTCTTCCTACCTTAGGCCTCCCTCTTGGAAGTAACCCCAAATCCATTTCTTTTTTGAACCAAGGGGTGGACAAAATTAGGAAAATATGAGCATCTTGAAAGAAAAGTTCTCTTTGAAATTCATGAACTAACTATGATATGATTGGTTTTGAGTAATATTCTTATCTATTCTCTCCCTTTTTAAAGGTCTTTGCACGGTTTGTAAGAATATTGAGAAGCTTATGTGCATTTCCTTTAAGAAAGGGTGGATGAGGAAAAATGATAGCACTTGCTTAGGTACGAGATTATAGAGAGGCTAAGTTACTTGGGGTTAGAAATTGGGAATTTGAAGAACCATAACAGATTTTTGTTAGCCAAATAGTTTGGCATTTCTCCCTTGAACTCAACTCTTTGAATTACCGCAAGCTTGTTTGGCCCTCATCCTTTTGAATGGTTGTAGAGTAGGACTTAAAAGCACTTACCAATGTTTTAAAAAGCTATTATCTCACCTTGAGGCAAGGCTCTAAGTTTTAGCCTCAAGACGTACACCTTTGTTAAACCATAAGAGGCTTATGCTTCTCACAAAAGAGGCTTGCGCCAGTGTGAAATCGCACTGAGGCTTAAAATCTCTATGCCTCGCCTAGTGATTAGAAAAATTATAGTGATTTGCCTACTTAAAATATATTAAAGTTTGAGGTGTGACAATTTGAACTAAGACTGTTATTACCGTTGTGACCTTACGAATGCTGAAGGCAAATATTTATAGTATAAATCAATCCAATTAATGATTCTAGTTACTTAGTAGAGATAATCAAGATGTCTTTTTAGAATTTTTTATTAAGTGAAAATTGTGGTGGTGAAGTTTCTTTTTACACTTTTATATGATTATTATGTTTAGTAGTACTTGGTTAAACCAATTTAGGTTTTGTAAAATGTTTTTAATTCACTATTTGAGGCTTACGCCACACCTCTTGAAGAGAAAAAACCTCAAGGCCATCTTTAGCCTTTTAAAACATTGGCACTTACTGAAATTTATGGAAGGATATATCTTTTGAACTCCCTTCTTTTACTCACTTGGTTCATTGTGTCATGGGGGAGGAGAAGGAAACATACTTTTGGGGAAATCATTGGGCTGGAGCTAGCCCCTTTTAACTCTGCATTCCCATGCCTTATCATTTTTCTTCCTTTAAAAATCATCAAGTGTCTAGAAGCTTAGTAAGTGGTTTCTTTGTTGTCTGAGTTCCATTAACCAATAGGGAAGTGATAGATGTTGTCTCTCTCCTAGCCTTTCTTATCAAAGTGTTTAAACTTGGGAGAAGGGATTTTCATGTGTGGAGCCCTAACCCTTCTAACTATTTCTCCTATAAATCACTTTTTCGTTTCCGTGAAAATTTGAGGCAAGCGGAATAACAAAGTGTTTACTAGCTTGGCTGGATCTCAGTGAGGTTCGGTCCCTTGTTAGATTTCATGTTTCTTTTTTAGGCTTCGATTTCAAAAATCTTTGTAATTATGTCTTAGACACTATTTTGTATACCTTGTGACCCTTTCTTTAATGGGGCTTTCTTTTGTGGGCTGTGTTTTTTCTTAAGCTTTTTTTTAAAAAAAAAGGCAATGGAACTTTTCGTTGAGAAAAATGAGAAGAGACTAATGGTCAAAATACAAAGATACCAAAAACATAACAAAAATAAGAGACAATAGAAAGGAAATTAAGCTGGAAAAATAAATGTGTTTGATGCAAACAATGGTCTTGAATAGAAAAATCTACAAAATGCTAGTATATAAAACACCAAGATGAAGCTTTTAAGGAGAGCAGAATGCCAATGATCCATCCAAGGAAGGGGTTTATCATGAAATATCCATTTGTAGTCCTTAATGCTCTTAATTGATTACTAACAAAGTTCCTCCTCCATCATTGAAGGCCAAAAGGACGTTTGTGCGATGATCAGAGAGTTCCTCCTCCATCCGCCTTTCAGTGAGAAAGGTCATTTTATGTGGTTTGTTAGGGCGTGTCTAAAGTGGGATGTTTGAGGAGAGAGGAACAATAGTGTTTAGAGATGTGGAAAAGGACCCTAGTGAGGTTTGATCCTGAGTGGGTTTCATGTTTAGCTTTTTTGTAATTATTCCCTAGGTGGATCTTACTTGGTTGGAAATCTTTTCTTTAGAGGGGGTGTTTTTGTGGGCTTGATTTTGGTATGCCCTTGTGTTTTTTCACTTTTTCTCAATGAAAGTTGTTAATTCTAGATTGTGTGGCAGTATCAATTAGCATTGTTTGTTTAATTAGATGAAGATCAATCATATTTAAAAATAATAATTGATGAGGTAAGTTTTCTCACTACTCTCTCCTCTCTCCTCTCTCCTCTCTCCTCCCTCCCCTCCTTTCCTTTCCGATCTTCCTCCGACAACTTTCCCTTCTTCCTAACACCATTCCTTCCATTAGAGTTATTCTATTCAAGTTACTCTCAATGGAAATCGAAAGCTGTAAGAGAAATGGCTACTCCTACTGTATTTGGACTGAGTTGAATCAGTACTTCATTGAGGACATGGAAGCTTGTAGGGTGTTGTCCCTCTCAAGGGCACAACTGTTATGGCTGATAGAGCAGCCATCTAAGCTAGCAGCAAACTCGAGTAATCATTATTTCCTCAGCAAGGACAGAGGCTGCGATGGAGTTACAAGTTTATCCGAGTTCAAGGATATCTCAGGCTGGGTTATGGGGTTTGTTGTGTGGCCTTCAATCAAAGGTCGGTGTTATATTCATGTCCCAAAAGGTCCAAAGCATCAAGGTTGGTTTTCCTTCATCGGTATGATCAAAAGTTTCTTTAAAAAAAAGTGAGGATTCAAGTCTGCTATCAAAGAAGAACTATTCAGCCCCAAAATTTCCCAACAAAGCTACAGTGCCAAATCCTCAAGTCAGAATTGGAACAAGTTTTGCGGATGTGGTAAAAGGAAAAGAAGACCTCAAATGGATTACTTCAATCTTCTAAGATGGACAACAAACAGAAGCATCCCTCAACTCCAACCTCCTTTAAACAGAGCAAGAAGGTAGTTTCGGTTCAAAAGAATTCTGAAGTGCTCAAGGAAGACTTCAACAACTTATGGATTATTTCGAGGCTATTTGTTTTCAATGATTGGAAGGAAATTTCAAAAGTGTTGAAACAGGCCTTTCATTCGGATGTCATTATTAACCCTTTATTTGCAGACAAAGCTCTTATCAAATTAAACCAAGGATCCCTTGAAAAGCTGATCGATGAACCAGGCAAGTGGCAATTAATCGGTCCCGACCATTTACTCTTTGAAAAATGGAACAAAATCAAGCACGGTAGGCCTTTGGTTATGGAAGTTTTTGGGGGGTGGATCTCAATAAAAAATCTATCTTTGGATTTTTGGAACAGAAGCATCTTTGAAACTATTGGAGCCTACTTTGGAGGGCTTGAAAAAATTGCATTAGACACTCTTAACCTTACCAATTGTGTTGATGCAAGAATTCAGGTCGCTAGAAATTTGTGTGGTTTCATGCCAGTAACGATTGAAATAAAAGATGAAATTAGAGGGAATATCTTCTTGAATTTTGGGGATATAGAATGTCTAAACCCTCCCACAATAGTCAAAGATGAGTTATTTATACACAATTTTTCAAATTCGATTGATTTAGTCCGCTAAAATCAAGTAATGAAGAACGAAGGAGTCGTGGTCAACAAGCTGGAGAATGAATGGTCATTCCTTGAATCCAAGCAGTCCAAGTGAGATTTCTCAAGGGATCCCTCTGCTTTTCTAGAAAAAGCTCCGCAATAGCTGCTTAATTGACACACAACTCTCTGAGGAAGATGAAGAGTCCTCTCTGAAAAGGACACAGAAGCCAGATCGACCACCCTGTGTTGAAATGATTCCCGGTTCGACAGCGGAAAGGCCCTCTTTTGAAAAAATGCAGAATACGAAGCATCACCCTCATGTGGAAGACACACCTTGCTCAGAAGAAGCCGAAGAGTCACCTGTCTTAAAGAAAAAAGAAAAAGCAGACGATTCATGTACTATTCGGCCCCTCTCTCCCCCTTTGGGCAGTAAAAAGTCCAAATTAATTATTAGCACTCCAGCGCACGACTTTAATGAGGCAGCTGTTAATTTGGAGAATATAGACAGCCAGGCCTTTGGATTCAGCCTTACTCTGCAGATCATTTTATTTCCCCAACAGCTCAAAAGTCTCTGAAGGATTTGGAAGTTGATTCAGCCTCATTCTCCAAGCGGAGCACGCACCTCCTCAAACAATTCCCCAAACACTTTGCAAGAAGACGAAGCTCCTCTTTTAAATCATGGTCCCTAATTACTAATTCAGACTTTCTGGAGGACTGTTGCGCCAGGATTCAACTTCCAATTGCTAAGACGGAAAGGTTAGTAATTCCTCCTCCTAATCATTCTTCACATACTCCTCATTTTGTCAAAAATTCAGAACCGTCTTTCCCTTCCGTGCAAGGCTCCTCCTTCATTGAGTCTCTCAATCCAAAAAGACTCTCACAAGGCTTTGATGAAATCTCAGTCGTCAGTGTCAGCAGTGAAGAGTTGGAAATTGAGGAACATGATCTCAACCTCAAGGATAATGAAGACCAAGCCGAAGCTGGATATAAACTTGAGCCTTCTTTTTCACAGTGAAGAGGTTCAAGAGACAGAGGATCTAAAAGCACCTACCCCCCCCTCCAAAAAAAAAAAAAAACCTTTTTTGACTTGCCACAGGAGCTCAATTCCTTCTTGAAAATTTGTGAGATTGTCCTGGTTTAATCATGATTGGAATTCTGCCACTTCTACTAATTTTCTGATTTAAAAGGCTCAAATGAAGATCATCTCATTGAATACTAGGGGCTTTGGTGATAAAACAAAAAGATTGGTTATAAAGAGACTCCTGAAAAAAGTGAATTCGGACATTGTTTTGCTTAAAGAATCAAAAAAGGATAGCTTCAACCTTCCATTCATAAAAAGCTTATGGAGTTCAAAGGATGTGGGTTGGACTTTCGTGGAAGCATAAGGCAGATCAGGGGGCATCAAGACTTTGTGGGATGAAAGCAAGATTTCGGTCTCTGAGATTGTTGAGGCAAAATTCTCATTAATGGCATACCATTTGTAAGAAAGTGTGTTGGATAACAAATGTTTATGGTCCAAACAACCACAAGGAAAGAGAGATTGTGGTCCGAATTAACTTCCTTAGCAGAAAGCTGTGAAGATGCTTGGTGTCTTGGTGGGGACTTTAACTACATTCAAAGAAGACAAGAAAGATTTCTAATGGGAAGAGCAACTAAAGAAATCAGGCACTTTAACAACTTCATTATGAATTCAAACTTACTTGAAATTCCAATGTCAAATGGAAGATACTCTTGGTCACGAGAAGGTGAAACAACTGCAAGATCGCTCATTGACAGATTCTTCATCTCAAACATATGGGATGATCTCTTTGAAAACTCGAGAGTTTCAAGACAAGCTAGGCCAATTTCTGACCATTTTCCACTATTGTTTGAAGTTGGAGCTTTCGAATGGGGACCTTCTCCATTTAGATTTTGTAATAGTTGGTTACTTAACAAGGATTGTTGTAGAATAATCGAAAGATCCTTAAGTATGGGAAGTCAACAAGGGTGAGCTGGTTTTGTCTTTTCAGACAGATTAAGAAGATTGAAACAAGCCTAAAAAGATGGTTACTGGAAGAAACAAAAACGACAGAAAGCTAATGATGATGCACTTTTGGAAGAAATAAAAAGAAGAGATTTGGTAGTGTAGAGTCGAGAAGAGCCCTTAATAGAGGAGGATTTAAGAATCTCCTTAAAAGCAGACTTAATATCCCTTTATCAAACAGAGGAAAGAGATCATATACAAAAAAGTAAGTTGAATTGGTTACAATTGGGGGATAAGAATACAGCTTTTTTCCATTGTTTCCTTGCAGCCAAAAAAAAAAAAAAAAAAAAAAGCTTAATTACCAAGTTGATTAATGATCAAGGAGAACCAACAAAGTCTTTCAAAGAAGTAGAAGCCTTAATATTGGGTTTCTATAGTAGTCTTTACTCTAAAAACTGGCTCACGTTCACTTCCTCATAATTTGGGTTGGCCAAGGGTTTCTACCAATCAGAAATAGGCAGCTGATTTCCAGTTTTAACCTAGCAGAAATTAAGGAAGCAATAAAGATGGAACAAAGCACCAGGTCCGGATGGCTTTACCATTGAATTTATACTAAAATTCTGAAACTTATTAAAAGACAATCTGAAGGGATCTTCGATGAGTTTTACCAAAATGGAAAGCTCAATTCATGTATCAAATAAAACTTCATTTGCCTAATCCAAAAGAAAACATAGGCAGTCTCAGTAAAAGATTTCAGACCTATCAGTTTACTACTATAGTCTATAAGATTATAGCCAAAGTTCTTGCGAAGACTTAAGAAAGTAATGTCTAGCCTAATAAGTCCAACTCAAAGTGCATTCATTGAAGGTAGGCAAATCCTTGACCCGATCTTAATAGCCAACGAGGCAGTAGAAGACTACAGAAGCAAGAAGAGAAAAGGCTGGATTCTAAAACTTGATCTTGAAAAAGCTTTTGAAAGAGTGGATTAGGAGTTTCTTGAAAAAACCCTTCATGAAAGGAACTTGCACCCTAAATGGATTTCTTGGATTTTGGGTTGTATCTCTAATCCAATGTTCTCCATCTTCATAAATGGAAGACCAAGAAGTAGAATTAAAGCTACAAGGGGACCCCCTCTATCCCTTTCTTTTTTTTTTGGTTAGTGATTAGCTAAGTGTGTTGGTTGACAGAACCCGGGAAAAAGGATTGTTCGAAGGCTTTGTGGTTGGAAAAGACAAGGTACAACTTTCCATTCTTCAATTTGCTGATGATACTTTGTTTTTTTATAAGTATGACGATGACATGCTAGACACTCTTAGAAAAACCATTGCACTTTTTGAGTGGTGTTCCAGCCAGAAGGTTAATTGGGAAAAATCTGCCATTTGTGGGATTAATATTGAAGATTTCAAGTTGAGGGTAGTAGCTTCAAGGCTGAATTGTCAACTAGCACACCTTCCCTTCTTATATTTGGGCCTTCCCCTTGGGGGGGGGGCATCCAAAAAAAGTGGATTTTTGGTAGCCGGTTATTGATAAAGTGCATAAGAAACGTGACAAGTGGAGAAGATATAATCTATCAAGGAGTGGAAGAGCTACTTTATGTAAATCAGTCTTTCAAAACCTACCAACCTACATGTCCTCTTTTTTTATGCCTGAAAAAGTGATATCAGCCTTAGAAAGGACTATCAGAAATTTCTTCTAGGAAGGCCACAAAGGTGGTAAGACCATCTTTTGAAGTGGGAGCTAGTATCTAAAAAACAAGAAGATGGGGATCTCAGGCTAGGAGGACTGAAAGCTAAAAACTTGGCCTTTTTAGCCAAATGGGGCTGGCGATTTATGAAAGAACAAACCTCCTTGTGGAATCAAGTCATCACAAGTATTCATGGTAGCAGCCACTTTGGTTGGCACACATCCGGCAAGGTTCATTGTAGTCTCCGCAGTCCTTGGGTATTTCAAGATTAGACGGTTTTCAGTGCTGGTTATCTAGTTACAGAAACGACCCCATAGGCTTTCGCTTTCGCGTCTCTCTAAAATTGCAGTCATGGTAGAATCTTAGTTTATTTAATCATTAATCATCATGGACTCCCAAGCAATGGTTGAAAGTTGAGAATTTGGCAGCCTTTAAATTGGGAAATGGAAACAGAATTGCATTTTGGCAAGACCCTTGGCTGGATTCTTCTCCTTTAAAAGACAGATTCCCTTCCTTGTTTGATTTAACCACCAACCCCAATGGTTCAGTCTCAAACTATTGGGACTCTCATACTTCTTCATGGTCCATCAACTTCAAAAGAGCCTTAAAGGAAGAGGAGATCCTAGAATTCCAAATCTTATTAGCTTTGTTGGTCAAGAAAGAAGTAAATAGTAGGTAAGACACTCGCATTTGGTCCCTTGAAACTAATGGCTCCTTCTCAGTTAAATCACTGGTAAACCACCTTTCTTTGGCCCCACTCTCAGCTAGCCTTCAAAAGGGTCTTTGGAAGTCCATCTTCCCAAGGCGAGTTAATATAACAATTTGGATAATGCTTTTTGGAGCCCTTAACTACTCCTCTGTGTTGCAACGAAAGCTGCCTTCTTTTTATATCTCCCCCAATTGGTGGGTACTATGCAAATCAGCTGAGGAAGATCTTCAACACCTCTTCTTCGATTGTATTTTTGCAATTAATTGCTAGAGAGCACTTCTCAACCGCTTTACCACTTCTTGGGTCTTCGACAATTCCTTCAAAAGCAATGTACAACAACTACTTTCTGGACCAACTCTCAAGAAAAACTCAAATTTACTTTGGATTAATGGAACAAAAGCAGTGTTGGCTGAAATTTAGTTTGAAAGAAACCAAAGAGTGTTCAACAGTAAGGAAACTCCTTGGTTTGCTCGATTTGAGGCGGCAAAGCTCAATGCTTCTCTTTGGTGCTCCCTCTCTAAATGTTTTGAAGCTTACTCCTTATAAGACATAAGTTTAAATTGGCAGGCATTCATTCAAATGGAAGCCTAGCTGGTGGCTCTTCTAGCTCGATTGTTCGATGTGGCAGCATCTCTAGTTTTTTGTCACCTTTGTTGTAATTGTTATCTTGTTGTGTTCTTGGATTTATGCAGCTTCAGCTTGTGAAGCATTTGATTGTTCTCTTTTCATTGTTGTTGACCTTATCGCTAGTTTTATAAGGGAATAAGGTTCCCTCAGTTTTGTTGGATATGATGAGGGCGCTATGGGGGTGTCAACCTAGTTGAGATGCCCGAGTGCGCCTGCTGGTCCTTTGGTTTCAATTTTGGTTATTTGTATTTGCCATTATTTTCAAGTACACATCTCCTGTACTATATATTAATGATTAATAAAGACCATTTCCTTTTTAAAAAAAAAAAAAAAAAAACTAGATGAAGATCAAACCAAGTGGCTAGTTACGCGTAACCTACTTGTCATTTGTCTTAGCGTTTTCCCTAAATCTTAATACTGTTAACATTAGTATTTTGCATGTGCTACATCTTATTATATTGGTTAATTAGTTGTTTTAGACTTTCGTTCAGCACTACTGGATGTGTTGGCTAAGCATAGGCAAAGATAGAAATAAAATTGTATAAATTCAATGATCAAGCAAGCAATAGGAGATATCTCCAAAAACTAGGATAGGTTGCTTTTAGAACAAAATAACTGAGGAATATCTTTTAAAATACCCAACCAAATTGAAACCCTTGACCTTGATTGAGCTGCCAAAAATCCACTGAAAGTGAAAAAAAGGTGAACCAACGCCCACAAATACTGCACTCGCTGAAAGACTCACTAAAAGGCTTCAACCCAAAAAACTTCCAATGACAAAAAACTGAAGAAGATTAACAAAACAACTTAAAATCATATCCCAAACCCTCGGTTAAATCTTGATTTGTAGTGATTGAGACCTGATTTCTATCATCTGTAAACCACATACCTTAATTAAGAAATGAAATTTAGAAGGAATTGATGGGTACTTTTCCGCCGATGCTACTAAGTAAAACCTTATCTAAGACCTTTCTATCATCAATTGAGAATAAATCACCAAAAGCTTCTGCAAGAGAATCTTCAATAGGAAGATCATCTAATACTTCATCATCAAACTACTCTTTGATCTCCTCATGGCTTATACTAACCTTGGATGCAAAATCGGAGTCCTCATCATGCACAAGATTGAGTGGAGGTAGCAATGGAAGGAGACAAAATATCTTTGTAAATACAACATTTGACGTGGAGGAGTGGACTCTGAATAAGTGTACAAATCTGAAAGATGTGAAGGAGATTAAGATTAGCTTTGGAGATGAAGTGATGACCCGAACACAAGCTTCTTCCAACATATATGCATTAGTCTCCAAGTTTTCGAAGAAACCAGAGCAAGTAATCTTTCTAGTGTAATAAAAGGGGTAGGATTCGATAAGCCGAAAAGTCGAAATAGAGTCGGGAATTGTAGGGTTGAACAAGGTTGTGAAGACTGACCACATTCAGAAGAAGGGTGATTAGCCTAAAGGTCATCTTGTAAAAAGGAACTAGCTAATTTCTGCAAATGAGCATTCTTAGAAAAAGAGTTCAGAACAACAAAGTTAACCTTGAAGGACGCAGATGACACACTAAAGTCTTCATCAATCATTACTTGAGTTACTCTCTTACGGACCGTTTGGTTTGAGAGAATAGAGGGTGAGAATGGACACGGATATATAAAACCCTTATTTGGTTGGACAATTTGAGTTATTTACCTGGGAAAACATTTTTCCCAGGCATCAAAGGATGCCTCTCTTAGCATGCTTTTTGTTCCAACTATAATCAGTGGGTTTGTAATAAACCCCCACTTTTGTTTCTTTTTTCCTCCGTCTTTTATTCCTTTTTCCATCTGTTTTTTTTTTCTCTCTTCTTTTCATATTTATTATTTCGACTTTTTTAATCATTTTTTCTGTTTTATGTGATATTCAATGAATAGAACTCAAGTCAACGGTATGATAGACAACGCTGCCTTAATTAATTTCCTTTCTTTCAGTTATTCCTTTCTCCTTTCTTCCTAGTCTATTATTTACATTGTTTTTCTTTTCTATTTTTTCTTTAATGTATTTATTTTATTTATTTTTCCCTTCTTCATTCTATTTATTATTCATCTTTTTCTATTTTTATTTTTTCTTTCAATTTTATTATTTTATTTTCTTTCATTCTTATAAAGATTAAATTAAATTATTTTGTTTAGAATTATCATGGTGTAAATTAATTATTGAAAGGTAAATTTGGTTGAATTTAATACTTTATAATTGCTCATTATTCTAGTAACTTTAATTATTACTCATTTTACAAATACTTGTAATTAATAATTTTATTATTATTATTATTTGATTGTTAAATAATTATTTTTTTCAAAATTTTGAATTGAATTTATTTTTTAACAATTAATCTATAAAATTTTATGGAGTTGTCACAATTAAGTTTATAAATTAAATACAAAGATAATTTATTCTCATAAAATTCAGATAGTATTTCTATGCACAACCAAACACAGTCACCCTTGATTCCCATCAATCTTATTCCCAGACATCCTTAATTCATGGCCTAGAACAACCACTGAATTAGAAAATTTGAAGAAAGACAAATCCCCATGATCCAGTGCAGGGTGGATCCAAAGGGCAAAGACCCCAAAACAAAGAGAAATATTGCCAAACTTCCCATTTGTTATGTCAATCTCATTGGGGATGAATCCACAAATTCTCTACACTTCAATTACAGCATACGTACAATCAAGAAGATCAAGTGTATAAGAGAAAATATTAACCAAGCCTCCAAAATCCTAACTAATTGCTTCAAAACATGAACGTTTCCAGTATCACAGAAATCCAACCACCATAGCCTTCAATAAATTATGGATGGGAATGTTCTTCATGCATCCATTTCTCAATTTTTAAGTGGAAATCACTAATAAATTTCCCATTAACCAAACCAGAAAAATCGTCCCTCAAATGCAATAACACTTTATCTGCCATAAATGGGTTAATAGAAACCTTGGATTGAAAAGTCTCTTGAACATCCAACCAAGAGTTGTGAGCTTACAGTCTTGAACGTACTAAAAGAGAATTAAAACTTAGATCCACTACCTCTTTTTCTTTCCTCACCCAAAAGGTGGAAGCATCTAAACTCTGCATGTACAACCCACACACAATATTGTTGTGGGGATGATTATTATTCATCATCTCTGGAGAGGGGAGTCTCATATATATATATATAATGAAGGGTGAGTGATGAAAATTCACTTTACTCCAGAAAATCTTGAATCATATCTAAAAAGACGAACCAACCTTTCTTTTCAACAGTAACTAGAACAAGTAATCTCTTTCTACCACCAGTAGGTGGCCACACAACACATTCAGTTTTTCAACCAAGAGAGGATTTAAACTTAGCCAAACAGATAGTGCCAGAATCATCCCTGAACTTCCTTCGGAAATAAACATCCGGGAATTTGCAAAACTACAGCCAAAGAATTCTCAACCCAACTCAAATGAGATAAAGTGAGGGGAAGCTTCATTTTTTTTCTTTTAAGTCTTCAACAAAACCCAAGTCAGCTTCCAACTGAACTTTGAAATAAATATTACTTTTACAGCAGTTCAAAGAATCCATGAAGACTGTAAAAAACAAGGGAGAAGTTGAGCAAAGAAAATGAGAGGGGATGGAAGCAAACAACAATCAGAGAACAAACGGGAAGAAATGGACAAATATTCTAAGGGAAAAGATGGAAAATGAAGGGTCGAAGCAAAGGCTGGGCAAAGGTATGGGCAAAGACGGAGATGAAGTTGGGTTTTGGTAACGATGGGAAAAGAATGGAATGGATCTCCATGAGAAAAAGAACACGTGAGGAAAAAGAACGGAACGAAAGAAGGGGAAGAAGGGGAAGAACAAAGACGTCTGGGATGACCATCCATTGAAATGAAGAAAAATGAACCACCGGAGATTGGAACAGACTAGGATTTCGACGAGCAAAGGAACACTAGCAGCCACCGAGGATGAATGAGAGAGGTTGACAGAGATGAAAGTGGCGAACAGAGACTAGTCAGAAGGGGCGGTGAATGAACAGAAAGGTGGGAGGAGAAGTGTCATGAAGAGAGAGAACAATTGAACTGTACTCTAGTGAAATTGTAAGATTTGAAGTCAACCAGACTACAGTTTTCAATGTCTAGTGCTAAGATTATACCACTCAACATTTCTACAACCACAAAAATATGATCTAGTGCTAAGATGTCTTTAATGGTCGATCTACCCAAAGAAAATTCAAATAGTTCCAAAGCTAAAAAGTGGTGGTCATTTTAGCTCTAAACATCTATGCAGGATGAATATAGTATGATGGTGTCATCAATAAATTGAAAGTGCATTACTTGGATTTTATATCCTTACATTTTAATCAGACCTCTAACTACACCCAAAATTCATTAACCTTACGTAGCACATCCCCAACAATATCTAACCAAAATTATTGGATTTTGTTCATTTCCTCTTCAGCAATGTTTTGATCCCTTTACTCCTAAGCCTATCATCAATATCAATACATGTGATTCGTTAAGACAAAAATGTTAAGGATGATCCTAAAAGCTTTTCTTCTTGAATAGACCAACCAAAGATACATGTATAATCAACTATTACCAAATATTAAGTTCTTTTAAGGAAAAAAAAGAGAGGGAAAAAATCACCCTTTGAACAACAAAGGATATTTTGAACAACTTAATCCCTGGGTTCATTGATGATAGTAATGATGGAAATAATTTTCCCTTTCAATTATCAATATTCGATATATTGGCGTGGCTTGTGAAAATTGATTGTTATAGGGGCCCGGTGCTCAAAGATGTGTCCGTTCAAGTGGCTTACTTTTTTTTATTTTTATCTTCGTTTTCGTTTTAAAACTCAAGGACGAGTTTTTTTGGTAGGGATAGAATGATGTAATAGGATTAGGATAAGTTAGGGTATTATGGTTAAATCAATTGATTACGCTTGGGATTAGTTTCCATGATTGATTAGAATTAGGAATAGTTTTCTTGGTTTATTAGGATTAGGATTAGTTTTTTTGACTAATTTGGATTAGGATTAGTTTCTTTGATTAATAAGAATTAGGATCAACAACTTTTGATTCATGATAAAGATTTTGATTTTATTATTGGAGATTTCTCTTCTTTTATCTTCTAGGCTACATCACTTTCATGATAAATCACTACCTTGGATGGATTGTTTTGATAAATCACATCTTGGTGCACTCTTTCCAAGCCTTTTATGGATTTTTCCATTCAAGATTTATGCTTGAATTGGAATGCCATCATTTTTCCAACTAAGGGATAATGTGATATTATGTTTTGGTGCTTATGTTCTTTTATTGGCACTTCTATTGCTTGAACTTTATGGATCTTGTATTCTGAGTATTAGTCTCTTTTCATCTACTCAATGAAAATATTTGTTACCTTTTCAATAAAAGTTCAAAGTGTATTAGCATAAGCCTCAAAATTCTGTTTGTAATCCTCAAGCCTCCCACCTTAAACTGACTGCCCCCTTAGGGCCGACTCAAATTCATTTTGAACAATTTATCTTTTAAGAATTATCAACTATTTCCCTCGATACACTTTCAGCATTCCTAACGCCCTCTGAACATTTTTCCTTCCTTTTCTTCCCTTTCTATCTTGATGGCAGACATGTTTTATCTTTTCTCATTCCTAATCATTCCTAACGCCCTCTGAACATTTTTCCTTCCTTTTCTTTCCTTTCTATCTTGATGGCAGACATGTTTTATCTTTTCTCATTCCTAATATCCTCGGTTTCATAGTAATAATCAGTCCTTCTCTTCACTCCTTCCATTAAAAAATAATTTAAGAAAAAAAATAAAGAGAAAATGCATTAATTTTAGAGGGTCCAGAGGAATCTAAAGCTTAGAGGGAGTTCGATTGTACTTGTTCATGCGGATGAACATCAACTTGATCAGAAAGATCGTCTACATGCTTCTCAATATGCGGTTGTTCAGAGATATCATCATCTTTGCAGTTCATCTCCCCATTATGTCCCTTCTTCCCACGAGCTGGAGCAGATTTTGACTGTGAACAATAATGAATTTTTAATTACAACACACGCACAAACAAAATAAATCAAGAACAAAGATTCAAATTTAGGATTTGGAACTACACATTTTTACATACATAAAGCAAAAAAATGCTTAAAAATGTAAAAAAGCACCTTACCATAGCCAGTGTGTTTGTTTGGAACTGTCTTTTAATAAGAGAGTAAATAAACCCATGCAATCCAATCAGACACAGGAAATGCAGTATATAGTATATTAAGCTGTGTAGCAGAAAGCAAATCAAATACATGGAAAAAGCATTCGTATCATCCACTTTGGAAGTCATCCTGATTTAGTATTTGTATCATCCTCTTTGGAATGGGAAAAATCAGTTCACTTTATCCTGTCGGAATTTAAAGAGGCTGAAATATGTAAAATGGATAACAAAAAGTTTATTCCAGCTTTTCCTAAGCCTTATTCTCAAAAAGGTGCTTCAATTCATGTATCTAAGGCAATAGAAGTTAATTCTTATCTCATTGAAGAAGATTGCACTCATGCGCAGCCAGCTTTAGTTTCGTCAAAGCCTTGTCTTAACTCTTCAAAGATTCGTTCCCATTCACACGATTTTAGGCATTCGACTCTCTCTTCTAGATTCGAAGATTCAATTTATGTGGGGAGTGCCTTGTCGTTAACATTCAAAGAGCCCCTCAATTCAAGATGATTCAGATGATGATTCGGTTGTTAGCATGAGCAACGAAGAGCTTGATGTTCACATTTTGGTTTCAAATTCAGATGAAAAGTTTACTGACAATGATCATAGAGAAGCTTTTGCTCGCCTGTTTCAAAGGTCTAGTGAGGGGGAGATAATCAGCTTCCAAATGTAAGTTTTACTCCCTCTGTCTCCATCTTAAATTCCTTCAAAATTCTCTTCCATTATTGCATTTTGTGGCCTACAATTATGTAAAGCTTACCATGCATCTTAAATTCCTTCAAAATTCTCTTCCATTATTGCATTTTGTGGCCTACAATTATGTAAAGCTTACCATGCATCTACGATGTAAGCTGATTTTGTAAGGATGAAAATTATCTAATGGAAAATCAAGGTCTTGGAGACAGCTAAGAGTATTGTATTAAAAAGTTTTTTCAAAATTCAGGAAACAAAAAGAGAAGAATTTGACATTCATTTTCTCAATTCTAGGTGAAGTTCAAAGGACTTTAGTTGGACTGTTGTTGAATCATTTGAAAAATTGGATCTTTTAGTAATATGGATGGGATACTCATTAGCAGTAAACCTCACGAAAACTTGATAGAAAAGATTTCTTCAGAATCATAATTATCATTAGTTTTATTTCAGAAGATAAAAGGGAGAATTACAACCTAAGTTTCATCAATTCCTTGTGGAGTTGCAAGGAGATTCGATGATCTTTTGTGGAGTATGTTGGTAAATCAGGAGGCCTTTTAATTGGATGGTCCTTTGTCAACTTTTCGGTGATAGAAACTCTTAAAGGAGGTTATTCTTTATCCTTGTAGCGTATATCTCACTGTAAGAAGTTTCATTGAGTAACTAATGTCTATGGTCTGAATGATTACGTGAAAATAAGTTTTTGTGGCCTGATTTGATGTCTTTGTCAGATTATTGTGTTGAATCTTGGTACATTCGGAGATGTCTTTAATTTTACTCATTGGGCTAGTGAGCATTCCCCATTGGGTAGACCTTCGAAAGGAATGAAGATTTAATTATTTTTTTGACAATTCAGTGCATGATTCGGTATCTGATCATTGGGATGTAAATAATTTACTGGGTTCTTTATTGGTTGTATTTGGCTGTAATGGATGTAATTGCTTTATTTTTATTTCATTGTACTTTGAGCATTAGTTATCTTCATTTTATCAATGAAAAGTCTTTTTTCCTTTTTTCAGAAAAAAATACATGGAAAAGTACACTAGTCTTAGATTAAGTACCGTGCTTGAAAGCATCAAACGAAGCCTAAGTGCATTTCTCCAATTCCCTTCATCATTTAGTTCTACCACCTGAAAAATTATGGAACTTCTTAAACATCTGAATCCCCTTTACAAGAATGAAAAGAACTGTCATGCGTGAATGAAAAGAAAGCACTCACAGCCTTCTCCGCCAGCTCCACTGATTCATACTCCACGAATGCATGCAACTGAAACAGAAAATGTTAAGTTATTCTTTCTGACTTAGAATCAATCCAAAAGCTTAAGCTATTGACTAAGGTAAATTTAATTTTATCAATACTTTAATACTGTGGGCTTAGAAATTTGTAGAAGGGCCCACAAGTGGATATCATCAATATTAATTGAGAAACTACTTTGATACCATAACATCACCAATCAATCCAAAAGTTTAACCTTTTGGGTTAATTGGTGACTTTACATTCCTTCAATAAAGAATGAGAATTATTGTAGTGAATTTAAAATCTCATGGACGTTGATGTTCAGCAGTAGTTTGAGTTGCCTGGCTACAAAGTTATGTTACTCAAAAGGTATATGATTATTCGCGATTCAGAAGCCCATCGATATAGGGACATTTTACATTGGCATCAGTTATACTATAAAAATTCCCATGGAGTAGATGTTTGGTTATGAATCTGATACACATAAATCTTCTAAAAAAACATGCTCATCTACAAACAAATAGTTCAGAAAAAAAATTTACTGCCGGCATTTATGCAAATCAGGGGGCTGGGGAAAAAACAAAAAAAGATCAAAATTTTTTGTCGAATTAGGCAATGGAAAAATATGCAGATCAAATACCCAAAGCGATCTCTATATTTACTTGATCAAATATTTTAGTTTTTAAGAAACAATATCATTGATGAAATTTGAAAAGCATATACAATCCATGGAATTACAAGAAGCTTTCCCAATTGTTAAGAAGGTAAGCATATGACTAAGATGCAAATAAATTAGAGGTTTTACACCAGGAAATAGTATAAAAAATGACAAGGTTGAGAAAATGGCAAATGGTTGATCCTTCTCCATGAAGACTCTTTGATTTCTTTCCTTCCATAATACCCAAAAGAAAGCTCGAACAATATGAAGCCACAAAAGAGCTTTTGCATTAATGAAATGGTGGCCCAAGACAATGGAGCAAAGATGAGTTAACATCTCTTGGAAACACCACAGACCAACCGAAAGCAGTGCAAATCTTACTCCAAAATTTACGGGTACTTGATCGAATATGAGAGAGACCAACTCAATCATTGGGGTTATTTAAAAAATTAAGGGTTAACACAACGTGTATGAATGATTTTTAACCATTCCTTTAAGATGTTAAAAACTGGCAATCCAATATGGGAACCATCAATCTTGATTCAAAAATTTCTGGCTTTATGAGATGAATTTCCAAAATTGGTTGAAAAATGAAGAGGAAAATTTTAGAGACAAGCTAGGTTTTCAACTGACGAAAAAGATCAAGAAACTTGAAAGGAACATCAAGGGGTAGAATAAAAATCCCCGTGGAAGTTGAGGAAAAGAAAAGAGATTCAGAAAAGGAAGGGAGCAGCTTTTGATGCAATGGAGGTTGCTGGTTTATCTTTTGGGGAATAGAGTGGACATGGTCATATTGATCAAGTTCTTGAGTAAGTTTTATACTAGAAGAAAATTCAATCAAAGGTATCCAGACCAGATTGTTCACCCTTCACAAGGCCAATCAGAGACTTCAACAAATGAAACTTGTAATTCTTCTTCCATGCCTACTCCTCCAACTATCCAAAGTACTTTATCAGTCAAGTTTTATCGATGTTCCCATAGCCAATAGAAAAGGTATTCGAAGTTGTACCAAATATCCTATTGCAAAATTCATGTCATATCAAAAATTATCAAATAGCCATATAGTCTTCACATCTACAATAGATGACTTACTTGTTCCAAAGAATTTACTCAGCTTTAGAAGATCCAAATTGGAAGTAGCAGTTATGGAGAAGATGAATGCTCTAAAATAAAATGGAACTTGGGAAATAGTAGAGTTACCTAAAAATAAGAAACTAGTGGTCTGTAAAAATGGGTGCTTATCTTAAAATGTAATGCAGTTGGTAGTATTGAGAGATGTAAGGCCAAACATCACTTAAAGGACACACTCAGACTTACGAAATTGATTATCAGGGCACGGAAGAAGATCCGTAAGGATAATGATGCCGAACCCTTAGAATTTGAGGAAACTGTTGCTCAGACATTGTTTTATTTGAAAAAACACCATGATAAGGAAATAATGGAAATAAGGGGCAATCATAAGGAGCTGGCCAATGTAGGAAATATTGAGATTCTAGAAGATGAAAGTGAAGCTCAACGATCTCAAACCAGCTCAATTGAAGCTCGTGGTAAAAATCATTGTAAGAACTTTCCAAGTCAACCTAATCATGAGGCAATCTTTATGCCACAAGGACCAATGGAGCTAATGTTGAATGACTTCAAGAGAGATTAAATGCTTGCTTCCAAGCTAAATTTCCAGCCCATCATGAAATGTTGCAATCCTTGAAGCTCCAAGAGTCATTTGATCATCCAAAAGTCATAATGAATCTGAAAATTCAAATTCATTTTAATGTCCTATGTACTTAATTAATGTATTTGCATTTATTAAATGTTCATGTATTTAGTTGATTGATGAAAGGTTACATCCTTTCATAGTGTCTTTTCATTTAGTATATATAGTGCTGTATTTTTTACATTTGGAAGATAGAAGAAGATTTCGAAATATAGAATCTTAGGTTTACCTTGAAAGCTTTTAAGCTTTCTTTCTTATGTGTTCTTGTGATAGAATGCATGAATATTTTGAGCATTCAAGTGAGAGTTGATCTGTCTTGCTTGTGGAGTGCTTTGAAGATCTGGTTGATGGGAGTTTCTAACTTTGTTCGATCCTTAGTTCATTAGATCATCTAAGTAATCTGTCATCTAGCCTATCTTAGGGGTTGAGATCAAATTGATTATGGGGTATGTTAGGATTGAGTTCTTTGGGTCTTGTTTTTCAACATGGTTCTTAGATCCGATTCTCGAAGGTTCCATAACATGTGGGTATCAGAGCAAAAGAACCCCTTGAACATCGGATCCAAGACCCAAGAACTCAATCCCAACATACCCCATAACCAATTTGATCTCAACCCCTAATATAGGCTAGATGACAGATTACTTAGATGATCTAATGAACCAATGATCGGACAAAGTTAGAAACTCCCATCAACCCTTGATCTTCAAAGCACTACACAAGCAAGACAGATCAACTCTCACTTGAATGCTCCAAATATTCATGCATTCTATCACAAGAACACACAAGAAACAAAGCTTAAAAGCTTTCAAGGTTTTAAAACCTAAGATTCTACATTTCGAAATCTTCTTCTATCTTCCAAATGTAAAAAATACAGCACTATATGTACTAAATGAAAAGACACTATGAAAGGATGCAACCTTTCATCTATCAACTAAATACATGAATATTTAATAAATGCAAATACATTAATTAAGTAGATACATAGGACATTAAAATGAATCTGAATTTTTAGATTCATTATGACTCTTGGAGCTTCAAGGGTTGCAACTCTTCATGATGGGCTGGAAATTTGGCTTGGAAGCAAGCATTTAATCTCTCTTGAAGTCATTCAACATTAGCTCCATTGGTCCTTGTGGCATAATGATTGCCTCATGATTAGGTTGACTTGGAAAGTT
Organism: Benincasa hispida; assembly: GCF_027475165.1. Classification (NCBI taxonomy): domain Eukaryota; kingdom Viridiplantae; phylum Streptophyta; class Magnoliopsida; order Cucurbitales; family Cucurbitaceae; genus Benincasa; species Benincasa hispida. The sequence continues at coordinate 24,680,717 of NC_143482.1, read as the reverse complement.
CTTACAATAATTTTCACCACGAGCTTCAATTGAGTTGGTTTGAGATTGTTGAGCTTCACTTTCATCTTGTAGAAGCTCAATATTTCCTACATTGGCCAGCTCCTTACAATTGCCACTTATTTCCTTATCACACCAACTCCGAGCTTAAAGGTGACCTGAAGGATCTTTACATTAATTTTGCAATTCAAGTTGATGTTTCTAGAAACCACAAGGCAGTTGTGCTCTATGTCCCTTACAGATTGAGGAAGGCCTACCACAAGGTTCATCTGCGGCTTGTTCGAGAGCTTGAGAAGAAATTTAGTGGAAAAGATGTAGCTCTGATGACTAGGAGGATTTTGAGGCCTCCAAAGAAAGGATCAACAGCTCAGAGGCCCCCTACCCATACTCTAACTTCTATGCACGAGATAATGCTTGAGGATGTTGTATTGCCCGCTGAGATATGTTGGAAAGCGTGTTAGATACAGAGTTGATGGATCAAAGATCATGAAGATGTTCTTGGACCCTAAAGAACGGAATAACACCGAGGACAAATTGGAGAGCTTCGCTACCGTTTATAGGAAGCTTTCTAGGAAAGACATCGTTTCGAGTACCCAATTAGTGAGGCTTAAGACACCTTGTGCGTTATTCCAATGCCTATAACCACCCCATATCCATTGGTGACGGGCAACGGAAGCTCAGTTTCGATAACCACTTTCTTTGTGATAAAATTATGGTTAGCCCTGCTATTAATTAAAATTATTACCTCACAGGAATTAATCCATCATTTCATCTACATATTTTTGGGGAATCCAAGCCCACCATTGGATTTAGAGACAATTATGATGTATTCACATCTTTAGCGATATCATGGCCCTCATCTCCATCTCCATCTCCATTGGTTCTTATTCTTCTTCATTCAAGTCGTCATCTTCATCGTGTACAGTTATCACATTCAACTCTTTTCTTCTACAAATGTGGCCAAGTGTAAATTTATCATTGCATTTAAAACAGAGGCCCTTTTCCACTTGACTTGTAACTCACTTTCTATCAGTCGCTTGAAGGTGTTCATCAGATATTGGTTAATTCCCGAATTTGAAAAAATTGTTGAATTCTTTTTTCCTGTGAAGCTTTGATCAGGTGTCAATTGATTGGCATTTATTGTTATTGTTTGTGCACGATTTGGCCCATAACTAGTGGATTTTAATGAAGTCACTAGGCCCATAATGGTTTGATTTTTATCTCCCAGCTTTTGAGTTGTTTCCATCTACCTTGATGTCTTCCTTTGATCCATATACGAATTTTCCTCTAATATTTTGTCGGGTATACAAGGGAAAGGCACTACATATGGCTCAAATAAACATCCATAATCTTTCACCATCGTCATCTACTTCAAGGATATAAATTTTTCAAAAGTGTTTCTTCTTGGGTATGTCAAAATCACTCAGGAAAAAGTTGTTGGGGTTCCACCAATCTCTAATCAGGTCATCCCTCGATCCATTGAAGAGAGCATCTTCTTCTAAGCACAGTTATACAACCTCCAATTTTTCAGCATCTATTCACCGATTAGCTGTGAAATAAAGCTCAATTCGATGCAGCCAACCATAAGGTTCACCGCCTTTGAAAATCAGAACTTCCAACTTCATCATCCTTCAATTAATTAGAGGATATGTTTCCTTTGCTGGTTTCCCTTGTTTCACCTTGAATCCCACTTCCTCCGGTGATTTCGATTTCAATTGGAGCTTTTCCACGATCGTCATTTAATTTTCTCTATTCTGATAGGACCTTCCTCTTTCCATAATAATTGCTCCAAACTCCAATAACCTTTAGGAATTTGCTAAATTTGTTGTTCAACAAGCTTTGTAAAACCAACTTTTCCTTTACTGCTTCAATCTTTCCTTCCATCTTAATTACCTTCCTCGATCATACCACTCTAATACCAATTTGATAGGATTTGGTAAGAGTTGTGATATAATTTAAGGGGCATTTCAGAGTCCCTTTTCTCTCATGTGATTACAAATCAAGAAAATAAGCATGCCTTTACACTTGTTTCTACTGGTATTTACAATAGTACCTACCCAACCCTTCATATTCTTACTTAATGACTAAGGATTAACTTTCCACACTTTCCATTCTTAATTTATTACTACACAATTCCCCATATCTTGATCCCCACTCTTCTCCTTCTTAAATTCTCGATTATCTCCCTTTTTCTTTCTTGCGTAAACTATTATGATAGGGATCCATCACCTCCATACCTTCCCGATACACTTCCAATTCAACCACCTATCTGTTATATTTATTTAAGAAGGAAAAAGGACAACAACATCAATCTCTTGGAGGAAGTTGAACGAGGATGAAAGTTGTTTTCTGCCATGTTGGGTCTAGAAAATTAGAAGTTATATGTTTATGTGTGGTATCTGGATTAGTAATTAAGTAAAGTAGAGTTACATATGTGAAAACTATCTCTTTGCCTTGTTTTATGAGAGAGAGTCCAAACCGCTTGGATGTTTGGGTTAATGAACTATCTTGATGTGAATATTCTGAGATTTCTATCCAGGTGTGTAGGTGTGTAACACCTTCCCAAAAAAAAAGGAGTCATCAATCTTTCCATTTTCCGACTAACTTTAGGGTGCATTAAAAAGATTGACATATGATAAAGTTGTATGCATGATTTGACTACCACATTTCATATTGCAAAGTTGCTTGGTCTATGAAAAACACCCATGTCGATGGTGAATTGGAAGTCCTAATTGTTGAGAGAATGTCCTCCAAGAGGATCCCATATGGGAATTGGCTTCTTCTATTGATGTTAATTTTTGAACTTCCACCTTGAGGAAAAGGTAACTCTTTAGGGCAGGAAATGATAAGCTCTCAATTATGGAAGTGTATACATGTAAGCGAGTGGGAAGGGGGTTGGGGTCCCTGAGAAAAAAGATGAGCGTATTGGTGGGCCCAAAGTAATATGAAAAAGGGCTAGCTATGAGTTTTTTTTGGGGAGGCTTCCTTTAGCAAATTGTGTTGTGTCCATTCTCAGTAAGAAATGGGAATGAGTCTTTTCTGGGGCTTTTTGCAAATTGTTTTGCCGCATTCTTGGTAAGAATTAGGAAAGATGGGAAGCATTTTCAACTTCCCTTCCTATCTTGCTATCCAAATATAAATAAAGTTGTTGGGTGAGGCCTATCAAAAAAAAACTCCTTAGAAGAAATTTGACATAGTTCGCTCCTTTGATGAGCTCAAAAAATCATAGATAGTGTTGTGGCTCAACCTCTCCCTCTGAATTGATTAGCAAATCCCTCCAAATTGAGTAGCAAATTTTGAATGGATTGAGGAGCAAAAAGTCCTTTTACTACACGTCCAAAGAGTGGAGATATTTTGTTGTTCTTTGACCATGGGGAAGCGACGGATGTTGCATCTCTCTTGGCCTTTCTTGGGGAGGTCATTGTTAGGCTTGGGTGAAAGGATTTTCACGTGTGAAGTTCCCAACCCTCTGGAGGACCTCTTGCAAATTTTTTTTCGCAATTTGTTGGACCCTTCTCCCATCCATGGGTCAATTTCTTCTACTTTTTGAAGGATTAAGATTCCGAGGAAAGTGAAGTTCGTCACCTGGAAAGTGTTACATGGTTGAGCTAACACCATGGACCGACTTGAGAGAAAGTTGTCTTCATTAGTTGGTCTGTTCCGTTATATTTTCTGTCAAAAGGCAGAGGAAGACTGGGACACATTCTTTTTGTGAATTTCATCTGGAATCTTTTCGTTTAGACTTTTGGCCGTTCGTTTGCTTAGCACGGGATTAGTCATTTGATGGAGAAATTCCTCTTCCTACTCCATCCACCTTTTTGTGAAAAGGGTCGACCCTTATGGCTTGTTGGGGTATGTTCTATTTAGTGGGATCTTTCTAGTGAGTGGAGGAATAATAGAGTGTTTAAACGATTATAAAAGGATCCTACTCAGGTTTGGCCCTCGTTGGATATCTTTTTTAAAAAAAATGGAAACAACAATTTTCATTGATATGATGAAAAAAGCAAAAGCTCAAGATACAATATTATATGAAACAAAAATTAAATGTAATATTGTATATCACATGTAATCTCTTATAAGACTTCATGTTTCTCTTTTTTAAGAGAAGAATATCGTGTTTCTTTTTTAGACTTTGATTTTGAAGATCTTTCGTAATTACTCTTTAGACTCTATTTTGTATAGTTGAAATCCTTGCCTATAATGAGGTGTTCTTTTGTGGACTTGGTTTTTTGTATGCATTAATCTTCATTCATTTTCTTTCTCAACAGAAGTTGTAAAAAGATGTCTTTTGCCCTCAAGCTAATGTTTAGTTGGTTGGCAACCTATTGTAAAAGCGTATTTAAGCAAGGGTAACAATGGGTATATCACCCTAAGAGTTAGCTAGCTAAGGGCAGGCACACATGCTATACATAGTTAGAAAAAGGTTTGTTTTTGTCATTCATGTACAGTGTGTGACCTACTTGGTCCACTATAATCATCCAATAGAGCTGATACTATAAAAGACACCCATCAAATTGCTGAAACGAAAATGGATTGCCAGGGGGGACATCCCCAAAAGAACAAATAAGGGAAAAATGTTCCCCGTCCTTCAAACCAAGTGTTTCCCACCTCATTTGGAACACGTTCTTATGTGTTAAGGGTTTGAACCAGTGTTCCCCATTTGATTTGGAACCAACCCTTATGCAATATTTTGGATAATCCTACAGCAGACTTTATGATATAAACCAAGCCATCTTACTCACGTATTGAAGATTACAACAAAAAAAAATGTTGCATTAAATGAAGTCAAGTGAAATCAAGCTCCTTAAATGACAAAGACTTCAAGCTACTTCCAATTGGGTTTCATTTACTCTTCAATGGTTACAATCCTTGGAACATTGATGGAAAACAAATAATATCAGATTTATGTTGACTAGTAAATGTAATTTCAGTTCTAAGTTCTTTTATGTATTATTTAGGTTACATTTACATGGTCATAAAGATGGAATGTTACAACTCTTGAAATGCCTCATAGAAGGTTCTAGGATTTTATTTTGAGGCCTATATTATGTAATTTGTCTTTACAAGGAAGACTTGGAAAATGTAGTAAAAAAGAGCCTTTGAGCTTTCTTTTAGCCTAGAGCTATGTCTCCTTTGCAATTCTATGACATTTAGGTTGCATGTTCAAAATCATTCAAGCTGACTTGTTCGATCTTGCTTGTGGAGTGATTCAAAGATCAAAGGTTGATGGGAGCTACAACCTTTGTCTAATCCCTGGTTTAATTGATCTTCTAAGTAATCCATAATCTAGCCATTCTTAGGGGTTTATGGCCATCTTGATTTGGGGTTTTCAAGTATTTGATCTAAAGGTTTTGTTCCTCAACTAAGCTGTTAGATCCATTTTCTCAAGGGTTACTTATCACTTTAACGAAATCATGCATTGTCCCTACAATGCTAGAAGTTAATGGAAAAAAAGATTGCACCAGAAAGCCCAGATACCCCATGCTACAGCAAATAGGTATACCTTGTTACTGTAATGCATTCCATCAGCTTTTGCGGATTTAGATGTTGAAGAAGCTCCACTATCTGAGATTTGAGGTTGACAAGTTCGAATATTCTTAACACTGGCAAAGAGTCAAGCAGCATTATAATTCAATATAACTTTAGCAAGCTGCTGAAGAACATGCAACAAAATCATGCAATACTTGTACCTCCCAGCAGCAGAAAATATCTTCATGAGGTTTTGGTGGCAATGATCCTCAGGTAAGTTCTCCGCAATTACTATGCGAGACTGACAGGGGCAAGAAAAACAAGAGACAACATGCAAAGTTTTAATGCATTGGTTTGTAAATCAATAATATATTATTCTGGACACAACCATCACACATATTGTAATTCAAAACAGAACCGATCCACAAGGTTTAAAATTTTTATTTAAATATATATAATATAAAACTCATTTTTACAAAATTTATTAATACATTAAATTTAAAATAAAATAAATAAACAAACCCTACTTGCAGCTCCTCCATATCTGACTCAGAAAGTGGTTGCTTACGTTTGACTTTCTTTCCATCTTCACTAACCATCTACAGCATATTGAACCAAAAAACATGAGGTGGACAAAACTGGAAAGACAATTGAGAATAACTCAAGAACAACAATGGTAAAGAAGGAACAAATGAAATACTCACAAGCTTAGAAGAGTTCCGCAAAATATTGGCTAGCTGAGAGTGACTATTAATGAGAGCCTTAATCTTCTTGAATGATGCCACAACCGATATAGGAACTGAATTAAAATGGACCTTACTCAGGTAAAGTGTTCATAAGAGAGAGGTGGAGGAGGAAGTCCAGATGACTAATTCTAAAAGGTCATTCTAAATTACCATTAAGTTGTGAATTTAACATCAAAGCAATCCCCCTGTGGTGGGATGGTAAAAGCAGGAGTTCGACACATCAACTTGTGGAATTCAAATAAAGATGCCATGAGAGGATCTTACCATATCCATCGGGATCTTTATTGATAAACCTCATCAAATGATCAGTAGTTGCCAAGTTTAAATCACTGAAATAATATTCCACCTAAAAACCATGATTTCACAAAGAATTCAATGAAGTGAATAAGGCTAAATAAAAAGTAGGTATAGAAAGCAATATCCAATTAATATTGAACATTTAAAAACAAAGTCAGCACCCAACCTACTAAATCAACCATTCAACTTTGAATCAACAACCATTGTAAGAGTCCTGGCAAACTTATATACCTTTCTACTAATTTCAAAGTATATTTGTAGAAAAGTAATATCCTAGATGGACAGTCACAAACATTTAAATTTATCATTTCTAAGTCATCAAAGAAAAATGCCAAAATTAACACAATACTTAAACTGATCCTTGCTGAGAAGGGATAGTGAGCACCACAAGCTTTAAGGAATAATCCAGCTTACTAAAACTGGCAATCATTAGCAACCTTCACCATAAATTTACTTCAATAGTAACAGAAGTAACACCCAGGGACTGAATGTTAAAAACCTCAAAATGTTGGATTCTGTTGGCACGGCAAGCATTATAATTCAGAAAATTTCAGCTTCAAGATCCTTAAACAACAAGTAGTAGCTACCTTTTCTTTTTAGAATAGAAACATTTCATTGAATAAATGAAATAAGGGAAGACCCCAAGCACCTAAAGGTTCACACAAGAGATTTGCTATTGGCAAGTACTAGCTGCCTTTTGTTATTAATTACGACTATTCAATTTCCAAATGTAAGCGGTTGTTTTCTAGTCATGTAGCGCCGTTACTTAATTATTTCAATGATACCGACCTCGGCACAGTTACACAACCAATTGGAGAAGCGCCATACCAAGGAGATAAATACAAGTAACTCCTTGTTTTAAGAATTACATCATAACCTTGACATAGAAAGTACAGTTCACTGACAGCAACTTTAAACTAAGAATATCCAAGTACTTTTGTCCATTGTTCCACAACCCTCTTCCATTTTCTTTTTTTTTCTTTTTTTTTCTTTTTTACCTTTAGTAGCAGGTTTCATAGGAACAGACAAAACTTTATTAGGTCTTTCCAACCTCCCTACTTATTATATGTCATCTTTCTTAATGCCTGAGAAAGTGATTGACTGATTTCAATTTTGGAATGCATTATGAGGAACTTTTTCTGGGAATGGCATAAAGGGAGTAAAATGAACCATTTGGTTAAATGGGACTTAAGTCTCTCGATCTCAAGAAGATGGGGGACTCGACTTTGGGGGACGGAAAGCTAGAAATTTGGCCTTGTTAGCCAAGTGGGGTTGGAGATAGTTCAATGAAGAAAATTCTCTTTGGTGCCAAGTAGTCAGGAGTATTCATGGTAAGCATAATCTCAATTGGCATACGGCCGATAAGGCTAGCCTTAGCTTACGTAGCCCTTCAATAAGCATTTCTAGAACATGGTTGAAAGTTGATGCGTTGGCTGGTTTTAAGCTTGGTAATGGTAGTAGAATAGTTTTTTGGCTTGATCCGTGGATTGACTTAGTTCCTTTGAGTTTATGCTTTCTTAGTTTATTTAGGATTGCTCTTCATCCATAAGGTTCGGTTTCAGATCACTGGGATGTGTCCTCTTCCTCATGGTCTATCTTCTTTCATCAATTACTAATGAGGAAGAGATTATTGAGTTTCAAAATCTTCTTGGGCTGATTTCAGATAAAAGGGTGGTTCAGTGCTCAGATGCAATGTGGTCTTTAGAAGCAAATGGTGACTTCTCAATTAAGTCTCTCTCTATTCACTTGACCTCTTCATGCCCTTTGGATAAAGGGTTAGCTAAAGTTCTTCGGAAGTCTAGGAGCCCAAGATGAGTTAATATCCTTGTTTGGATAATGATGTTTGGATATTTAAATTGTTCTTCGGTCATGCAATGGAAGCTTCCCTCACATTCTTTGTCACCAATTGACCAATATGTTCTCTTTGTATGGCTGAAAGTGAGGATTTGCAACACATTTTCTAAAATTGTTGTTGTGTTAAACAGTGTTGGTGGTGTTTATTCTATTCTTTTAACATAAGTTGGGCCTTTGGTAATGTTTTTCGAGACAATGTTTTGCAGATTTTGGTTGGTCCATCCTTGAAGTCCGGCCCAATTGATTTGGTTTAATGCAGTCAAAGCGTTGCTTGCTAAATTTTGTTTTGAGAGGAACCAAAAGGTCTTTCATGATAAATCAACTACTTGACCATTTTGAAATTGCTTGGCTCAACGCTTCTTCATGGTGAACTCTTTCTAAATCATCTACAGATTTCTCCATTCAAGATCTTTGCTTAAATTGGAGAGCATTTATTTTTCCAGCTTAATGGCTTTTTCGACTTATATTGTCAACCTCTTGAATAGGTTTATGATCTTTTGATTGTATTATATTCTGAACTTCAATTTTGGTTGTCTTTTGGATAGGAATATGATGAGGGCGCTAAGGATGTGTCAACCTAAGAAGCACGGCCAAGGACATGGACACGCGACACGCCCATTTCTACAAATGTAGGACACACCATGTTGGATTATATATATTATATATTTAAAAAATAATAATAATACATGTGATAATACTTCGAGATAAATTAACCATACATATTAAACATAACAATAGTTTTAAAGGTACCATATAATAAAGAAAATTGAATGGATGGGTTGAAAAAAATATAATCTCACTTTATGGATGTAGAATGCTTGGTGCCTGAGATGAAATTAGTTTGCTTGTGATCCATGATAAGCTACTTGGGTGAGTATTTTGAAAAGGCAGAGAGGTTTGGTAGGGCATATGTGACAATGGGAGTTGGGTCAAAGCTTCTAGTTCTGGAGGAGGTTGGTTGGATGAACCAGTGGGTAAAGGGTTGGATGCCGTGAAGGAGCAGGAAGCCAAAGGACAAGAAGGTCCCATTGGGAAAAAGACTTCATCAGATGAGGTACAATGAAGAGACGTATCAGTGGAAGAAAAACAGGAAGCAGGTCTGTTATATGGGGGATGCTGACAGGTTGTTCTGATCGTAGCACTTCTGTCAAGTACAATTTTTGAGTTTTTCGAGTAGCTACAGTTACTTTCAATACTAAAATAATAAAGTGGGTTTGGGTTTACTTCAACCAAGTGAAAATATATATATATGTCCCTCAGCGCGTCAGATCGTATTCTGGCATGTCTGATTAATCCCAAAAAAAAAGACATAAAATTGCGTGTCAGACATGTCCAAAGCGTGTCGGCATCGGACACGTGGCCGACACTGACACTTCATCCAAAATGAAGTGTTCGTGCTTCCTAGGTGTCAACCTAGTAGAGACATTTGGGTGCGTCCACTAACCCTTCGTTCTTTATATGCTCTTCTTGAAGTTGTAATAAGAGTATTAGTCTCTTTTCATTACATCAATGAAAAGTTATGTTTCCGTTCAAAAAAAAAATGATATGCAACCATCGTGGTCTTCATGTTCAGTCCCTTCTATAAGCAAAAGATATCGATATACCGACAACTTCGAGCCTTCCAAAACATCAGCATATTGAAGTAGATCAATAATTAAACAATGTTGGATTCTAGATGCCCTAGTCAATTAAGGGATTAAAAGAGAAAGGGATGTGTTTGGGTGAGAGTTTAGATTTGGGTGGCATGTTTGACAGGTTAGTTTGTCAAGCTTGGAGTTTATTGGATAAACTCATGGCATCAATGGTGCCCCAAACCTATTCCCCATCTCCTGGACCAAAGGATTTTCGCCATAGCATTTTATTGAGAGCCTTCAACTAACTATAGAAAGGCATTTAAAGCTTTCTTGGGCCAACACCACTACATTTTGAACAAGCTAAATAGTCTCTCCCAACAATCATCAACAAAGGGACAAAAGAAATAAAGGTGCATCAAAGACACTTCACTGTTTTTACAAAGAACAAATGAATAAGGAGAGAGAACATAATTTCAAAGGATGCTCTAGATTCTACGACTGGTGTTTAGCCATTCAAAAGAGAAGATCCACAAGAAAACCTATATTTTCTAAGGACAAAAGGCCTCAAAGCCCTGCTTAAGCCTATGTGACCTAAGCTGCAAAGAAATGAATTTTCTTCACCTTCCTAAGCCTGAGGCAGGAGCATGCTTTATTGAGAACTAGGTTTTTCATTCGTTTCATCAAATGGGTGAGACCAAGCATGTAATTGTCTGCCTTGGAGGATAGACCTTCTATCTATGCCACATAGAGAAACATAACGTAGTTTGGTGGCAGAATAGGGTTTTTCATCTCCTACAGACTCCGCGACACCTGATGCTCAAGCTTAAAAAAGACACTCTAGGAAAGACATGTCTTACTTGCCTACAGTTATTGTGTAGTTTTGTATGAGTGTTACCTCGACTAAAAAAAAGGTAGCAACTAGTTTCGAGATAGAGAACACCCCTTTTCTATCCTAAGATCCATCAGAGAAGGCAAACTTCTTTTCACTGGAGATTTATGAGATAACATCTTATTCAAGTTTAGCAACCATTAATTTCTTTTTTTAAGCATCCTTTATCAATATTTTCAAAAATATGGAATTGAGTACCACACTTCCTTCCTATTGGAGGATCCCTGCTCGATTCTCTAGACTATATTTCCTTTTCTTTTCCGCCTTTGTTTATTGGCTAGGCTAACTCTTTTGCCTTTCCAAAGCTATTTGTTTCACTATGAGCATGGGAGAGACAGAGTTAATTGAAAAGGAGTCCATTTTCTAGCAACCACAATTTTTGTATGTTTGTCTTTGATAATGAAAGTTATGTTTCTTAGCAAAATAAATAAATAAATAAAAACGAAATGAAAACCCTGCTCCAAATTACATGTATACATGGGTTTGAAGCGTATCAATGTGTACATATCCAACAGCAACAATTTGGGCATGAAAGAGTGTCCATAGCTCCTAGCCTACTAAAATTGTTCAATACAGGAAATGTGCATGCTCCGTGCTCACAAGAACCAGCAAACGTTTTTAGTGTTTGCTTCAATATCGTGTGCAATATATAGTTGGCTTCCAATGTTGTTAATCAACATATTTAGCTATGCCTAGTTTACCATTTATCTACAGTCTCAAGCAAACATAAATTTTGCAGATATTGACAATATTAGTACAACAGGAAAAGCGAGTCCAAAACAGAATTCCCAGCAAGTTCTCTAAAACCTTTCAAGTAACCATGACTTCCAGCTAACTCAATGTGTGCCTATAGAGGCAACAGGATTCTCAGGCTCAAAACACAATAGCTCCATTAGTTAAGGTGCTTCACAAAATAATGAAATTCATCTTCATGCCAGAGTAAATATTGAATAAGCAAGCAGACAACAAAATCTTGGGATAGAGAGAAGAGCATAAACATAAAGGATCTAGTCAAAAGAAAAAGGCAACCTGATTCAAAAGCTTTTGAGAGACTTCCTCGGTGAGTTTACTCCTAGATGGAGCAGCATAATCGGACTCAACCAGAGGCTTCTGAGGTTGCTGCACAACCGCCGTGTCGGGGTCATGAAATCCGCCATTGTCGGCATAATACTGAGGATTATGAGGGTGATAAAGCACAGGAACGTGATGGGAATGATGGTGGTGACGATGATGAGGATGATAATGATGATTCTGAATAGAAACGACATGAGTGGGGACGGGGACGGGGGTCTGAATGGGAACATGGAAAGGAGATCCCGGGGGCGGAGGATAAACATGCATCATGGCCGGCGGAGGAGGAGGAGAAGGGATCAAAATACGAGGCGATTGCTTCGGAGGAGGAGGAGGAGGAGGGCCAGGGGCGGACTGCGGTGGTTGTAGATCGGAACGAGTCGAGGGACGGGTGGGAACGAACTCAGGAGCCTGAGCGTTGAGACGACTGAGAGAAGAGTTTCGAGAAAGGGATGGATCGGATTGGGAAGAGGAAGAATGTTGTGCCATCTGGTCGGAGGAAAGGGATGGCTATGGAGTTTGAGATCGACTCCGAGAGGAACAGAGAGTGTCCTCTGCCTCTGACAGAGAAGAAGAAGAAGAAGAAAGTAAAAATTAAAATATATAAAAAATAAATCTAAAAATTAAAAAATAATAATAATAATAATATATAGGGAATAAAGGAATAAGCCCAGTGAGGGCGAAGATGGCAACTAAGGTCTCCGAGGGAGAAGATTTCTCAATTCAAAAGGAATCACTTCACTACTATTTATACTACTTTTTCTTCCTATCCATGGCCTTTCTTTTTTTTTTTCCTTTCACAAAAATACTCTCAAATTAATGCTACGATCTTTTTTTTTTTTCGTTTTGTTTTTCTTTCCTTCCTGGGAAACTTTAAAATTGCAAATACCAAAGGGGAATTGCCATGGGCGGCAGGGAAAACACAAGTGTAAGTATCTAAATCTATCCATAATTTTCTAAATTTATAAATATAGCAAAAAATTTAAATATGATTTTTTTGTTTTTTGTTTTGTTATTTCAAATTTATCATCATTTATGTATTAATTATCTTATATAATTTATATTTGTCTGATCATTTATACAATTAATATACCATGACGTTTAATTATACTATACACTAAAGGGTAAAATTGAGCGAGGTCTTTCAACCTTTAACTCTATCATTTGCGATTTATCAGGTTTAAGTTTAGGATCTTCCTAGCCTCAACTACTGGTTCTACTCATGGCTCAAGATCCATGTTGTGATCCTCACAATTAAAGTACATTACCTCACGATTGGGCGACTCAGTAACCTATATGATACTAGTGGAATCCTCAAGCCTTCTAACTGAGTTGGCGATTTGAGTGAGCTTGTCACTTAAACGATGCATCTCAACTCTAATCTCCGCCTCGAACTGGAGATCTTCCTATTGTAAACGAAGACTTTGCTGTTGGAAATAAAGATAGACCTGCTTTATAGAGAAACTTTGGTTTGATAGTATATCAGTTTATATTTTGGTTATAGTTTGTTAGTTTGTTATAAATAAGTTAATTATTCTCTCTCTTACTATTGTGATCTCATTGTTATATAAATATGTGAGATTTATTCAATAATAAAATTAAGAGGAGTTTTATTTACTCTTAGATTCTTTATGGTATAGAGCTCTCCGATTAACTATTAAAACGATCCTTCTTGATCATGATTTTGCCCTATTGTTTTTCCTTCGTGATCCCTTGCGACTCATTCTCCAGTCAATCGTTGATTGTTCATCATCGATTCAAGATGCAGAATAAAGAATCTTCAAACACTTCAGTCTCACTTCTCACAAATATCTGCAATTTGGTAACTGTGTGGCTCGATTCAACAAATTATGTTCTATGGCGTTTTCAAATTTCTCCTCTTTTTAAAGCACACAAACTCTACAGATTTGTTGATGGATCGTACCCTACTCCTTCGAAAATTGTACGCAGTGAAGGCCAACTTCCTTCCCCCAATTATGAATATGATAAGTGGTTTGATCGCGATCAAGCCCTAATTACTCTTCTAAATGCAACACTATCGCAAAATGTGCATATGTGATTGGATGTCAAACTACCAAGGAAATCTGGGATTCTCTCTAGAAACCTTTCTCTTCATCATCAAGAACAAATATCGTAAACCTCAAGACCGAATTGCAATCAATAACAAAAAAATCAGGTGAGAACGTTGATTCCTATATTCATCTAATTAAAGAGATTGTAAAAAACTTGGTTGTTGTATCTGTGATTGTTGATTCATAGGATCTAAACATCTATACTACGAATGGACTTCCATTGTCTTTTAATCCTTTCAAGATTGCTATTTGAGCAAGGTTTCAGGCAGTTACTTTTGATGAACTACATGCCCTGCTAATTACCAAAGAACTTTAATGGAAAAGGAATCTTTGAAGAATCTAATGTTATTTTCTCTTGCAAATTAGTTGAGGGGGTCGATTATGAGGAGACTTTTTTACCTGTTGCCATGTTGAAGTCTATTTAGATCTTTCTATCCATTACCTCATATTATGACTATGAGATTTGGCAAATGGACGTCAAGACTCCCTTTCTGAATGACAATCTTGAGGAGACCATTTATATATAGCAACTTGAGGGATTCATAGCCCAAGGTCAAGAGCAAAAGGTTTATAAGCTTAATCGGTCCATTTATGGATTGAAGCAAGCTTCTCGATCTTGAAATATAAAATTTGATACTGTGATCAAATCTTACGGCTTTGATTAAAATATTGATGAGCTTTGTGTGTACAAGAGAATCATCAATAGTTTAGTAACTTTTCTAGTATTGTATGCAGACGATATCCTACTCGTTGGAAATGATATAGGTCTACTGACTGAAATTAAAAAATAGTCAGCGACTCAATTCCAAATGAAATATTTGGGAGAGGAGCAGTTTGTTCTGGGTATTCAGACCTTTAGAAATCAAAAGAACAAAACGCTAGTCATGTCTTAGGCATCGTACATTGATAAAATGTTTGCTAAGTTTTTTATGTAGAACTTCAAGAGAGGTTTAGTCCCTTTTAGGAATGGAGTTATTTTGTCTAAGGAACAATGTCCTAAGACACCTCAAGAAGTTTAGGAAATGAGATGGATCCCCTATGGATTAGTTGTTGGTAGCCTGGTGTATGTGATGTTATGTACTAGATCTGACATCTACTATGTCATAGGGATAGTCGGTAGATATCAGTCTAATCTAGGATTTGAGCACTGGACCATTGTTAAGAACATCCTCAAGTATCTACAGAGAACAAAGGACCACATGCTCGTATATGATTCTAAGGATTTGATTCTTACAGGATATACAGACTCTGATTTTCAGACTAATAAGGACTATAGGAAATCCACATCAGGATCAATGTTCACTTTTAACGGTTGCATTAAGTAGGGGTGCATTCGTGACTCCACTATGGAGGCTGGGTATATAACTTGTGAAGCTACTAAGGAAGTTGTATGGCTTAGGAAATTTCTGACTGAACTGGAAGTGATTCCAGACATGTTTAAGCCCATCACTCTTTATTGGGATAATAGTGGTGTTGTGGCTAATTCTCGAGAGCCTAAGAGTCATAAACGCATAAAACACGTAGAGCAGAAGTATCATCTCATCTGAGAGATTGCACATCAAGGGGACATGATCGTCACACAGATAGCTTCGAAGCACAATGTTGCCGATCCATTTACAAAAGCCCTCACGAC
The DNA here is from genome assembly GCF_027475165.1 of Benincasa hispida. Lineage (NCBI taxonomy): Eukaryota > Viridiplantae > Streptophyta > Magnoliopsida > Cucurbitales > Cucurbitaceae > Benincasa > Benincasa hispida. Next base: position 24,665,115 of record NC_143482.1, on the reverse strand, counting down.
TAAGGTGTTTGAGGGTCACCTGCAAAGTATGGGTCTATGGGACAGGCCACATTTAGTTCAAGGCAAGTGAGAGATTCTGTACTAGGCGCGTATTATGCCCTAGTTTATTTTTTTTATATATACTTTTATATTAACATGACTTCTATATTATACACCTCACTAGCTTTAGAACAAGTGGGAGATTGTTGGGGTTGATGCCCTAATCTCGTGGGTCCTGTAGTATGTAATTATAATGTACATACATGTTATTTATTAATGAAGTATGAGATGTTTTATTCGACATTTAGTAGCATTAACCTACAAACCAATAAACTAACATCCAAGGTTATCTTCTGTAGCTTAAACCTATATGTAAAGACATACAGTTGGATCATGTTTAAGTGATAACCTAAATGGTCTGTAGTAGATGGATAAGGCTAAGTACCTTATCCTGGTGACGCTACAAATACGACCTGTTTTGTAGGTGTTACAATTGTTATAAAGTGCTACAAATGATCCGATCCTGATCATTCATATGGAGACACGTGAGGGAGGATATTCTATCCAAAGGGATTTGTATAAGACCGGACCATGAAATTACTAGTCTCATTATATAACATCGTTCATAATAGAGACTTACGTTTCACTAGAATGACCATAGGTGACATGACCTGAATCCTAAGTAAGTTGTGAACTCCTGCTCGTGAAGGCGATCCTTTCATTTGTATGGGTGAGAGTGGCCAAATCGCCGACTCAATAAGCCTACGATTTTGGGGATTCATCGAATTGGAAAGCTGGGAACATAACTATACAAGATGAAATTCACTCCTAAACGTCTGAGTAAGTAGATAAATTACTCCCTTAAGGGTTGATTCTGGGGCTTGAATAATGTGGCGCCACACTCTCTCATAGATCAAAAGGGGTATGGTCATAGTTGAACTATGACTTATTGTTCATTAGAGGGATCAATGGTACTTAAGGAGTTAGATGTAGCTATAGAGGGAAAACAATAATTTTGGCCCAGTTATACTTATGAGCAATTTTGTGAAGGTCATCGCACTGTTAACTGGTTGTATCCAATGAACACAAAAACATATATGTAGTTAGTGGAGTGATCGTCAGTTAACGGATGTTGAATATTTTAATTAAAGGAGTTCAATTAATTATTCAAGAACCATTGAAGCTTCAATCTACAGGTCCATAAGATACTCTCTGTAGCTCAATTGGGATTGTTCATAATTAATTTTGGATTAATTTGAATTGTTCAAATTAATTGAGGGAATTAATTATATGTGATATAATTAATTTAACTTAATTATATGTGATATAATTAATCTAACTTAATTATATGTGATATAATTAATTTAACTTAATTATATATGATATAATTAATATAATATATTTGATACATTATAATATAACGTTTAATTGAGAGGAAATAAATATTTGAATATGATTCAAATATTAATTATATGGACGAGATTCACATAATTAAATTTATTATAAATGCGATTTATATTAAATACCATACACGTATGAGAGAAAAAAAACTATAGGTTATATTGTATTTGATATAATATAAACTATGGGTTATGTGTTATATTTTGATATCATATATATATATATATATATATATATATATATATATATCAAACTAAATTTATTAAGTTAATGTTAGGTCCATTTTTAAATATAGAAAAATAAAAGAAAATATTTACAAAAATAGCAAAATTTTAGAACTATCAATGATAGATACTGATAGAAGTCTATCAGTGTCTATCATTGATAATTTTAAAATTCTACTATATTTTGTAAATATTTTCAATAGTTTTACCATTTGAAATAATCTCCCTTAATTTTAAATTTCAAAATTAAAGGGAGGGAGTACTAGGGGTGGACAAAAAAACTGCTCAAACCGAACCGAATTGCAAAATTGAACCGATTTATAAGCAAAATCGAATTTTTCGGTTCAATGTGGTTCGTTGGACTGTTGAAATCGAATTTAAATGGTTCGGTTCGGTTCAAAGCTTAAAAACTGATTTCTAAACCGAACTGAATCGTTTATATATATATATATATATATATATATATATAATATTAATATTCATTTAATAATAAATCAATAACCTAATTTAAACTCACTTTACCTTCAACACTCGAGCGCCATCCACCCTCCTTACGGCTCATGCTATCGATTTCGCAATCGTCTTCCCCTTCGCCAATCAGATCTGTACCAACTAGGGTTTCTACCGCCATTCTTCTTCGTCGACTGTCACCGTTCTTCTTCGTTACCAGACCGCACCATTCGTCTTCGTTACCAGACCACCTTGCGAAATCAAATCTGTACCAGAGTTCTTATTTCGTTTGGTTTTTCTTCGTCAATGACTTGACCAGACCATCTGGTTATTCTTTGTTGACCAGGCCGTTCACTTCTTTTTTCGTAGAACCAGAGTTCACTTCTTCTTTCTGCCATCGTTCTTCTTCGTCGAACAGAGGTAAATAACTAAAATAAAATTATTGAAATGTAAATGATTTTATTTGTTGAAATTTTGAAATTTTAGGTAACTAAAATAAAATTTTAGATAAATAATTTGTTGTTGTTGTGTTTGAATTTTTAGTTTAAGTAAAATGTAAATGATTTTGTTTGATGGTAATAAGTTCTCTCTATTTTCCCCTTTATAGGTACCATCCGTATATCACAATGAGCTTGAGCAAGAGCAACGATTCCAACGATGATGTTGTTGTGATGCCATCACTACCACCACCACCACGAAAAAACGAAAGTGAGGAGACAGTTTCAAAGCATACAAGTGGACAAAAGAGGAAAAAATCATCTATGGTATGGGATCACTTTATTAAATGTTTTGAATATAGTGATGACGATCCGCATGCTAAATGTAACTATCGTGGTATGGTGTATGCATGTCATCCTATAAGGAATGGAAATTGAACTATGAGAATGCATATTGAACACTACTGTAAAAAAAATCCTTATCGGATTAACAAGTCTAAGTTGGCTTTTAAGAACAAGGAGGGATCTGGAGATAATTCACAATCACATTCATCCCTTAGTTACAAGATGTTTACTATTGAGAGTGCTCGTATACTACTTGATGAGATGATTATTATAGATGAGTTTCCATTTAAATTCGTGGAGAATCAAGGGTTTAGGAGGTTTGTGAATGAGATTTTGACGTTAGTAGAATCTAATTTTGTTCTTCCTTCTCAAAAAACAATTGTTAAGGATATTTTGGGAAATTATGATAGCACAAAAGAGATGTTGAAAGGCATTTTTGTGAAAGAAGGATATAGAGTGTCACTCACAACCGATACGTGGTCATCAATCCAAAATATGAACTATTTGGTTTTGATTGTACACTTTATTGATAAAGATTGGAAATTACATAAGAGAATTCTTAATTTCACCCAAATTGAGAATCATAGAGGGGAGACGATAGGAAAAGAGGTTGAGACATGTCTAAAAAAGTGGGGTATCGAAAAGGTTATGACATTGACAGTTGATAATGCTTCGTCAAATGATACTGCCATTACTTATTTGAAGAAATGTTTTAAGCATGGGTTGGTGTTAGATGGTGAGTTCTTCCATGTTAGATGTTGTGCACATATATTGAACTTAATTGTATGCGATGGCCTAAAAGATATTAATGATTCATTGGTTCGAATTCGAGATGTTGTGAAGTTTGTTAGATCTTCTTCTGCTAGACTTGTCACATTTAAGAAGTGTATCACAGAGGAGAACATAGATAGTAAAAGTATGTTGTGTCTTGATGTTCCAACTAGATGGAATTCTACCTATTTGATGCTTAAGGTCGCTGTAAAATTTGAAAAGACATTTGAGAGGTTAGAAGACTACGGCACAGTCTACATGAATGAGGAGAAAAAACCAACTACCAGGGATTGGGAAATTGCAAGAATATTTACCAAATACTTGTTAGTGTTCTATGAAGTAACTGTTAGGCTTTCAGGGTCTTTGTATATTACTTCCAATACAATCTTGCATGAGATTAGTATTGTTCAAAATTGCATAAAAAAATATCCAAGTACAACTAGTCCTAATGATGTGATTTTGCAAGAAATGACAATGAAAATGCAAGAAAAGTTTGATAAGTATCGGGGAAAGAGAGATAGAACAAATTTATTCTTGTATGTTGCCTTTGTTTTGGACCCTAGTTATAAGATGAAATTTCTTTTGAATTGCCTAAATCAATTATTTGATGTTGATGTGGCAAAAACCATAGGAAAGTAAGGTAGAGGGTGTTTTGAGAGCATTGTTCAATGAATACAATTTGTCACTATCAGTTTCTAATAAGGGTCAATCTTCATGTACCATTAAAAGTTCTCCATTTAGAACTCCAAGTGCAAGTGCTTCAAAGATTTTCTGTTTTGACTTTGAAGATTTGGATGAAGATGATTCGCAAAGTGTGGATTCAGAAGTTGATATTTACTTACTGGAGCCTCGTGTTAAACGTGAAGATAACTTTGATATCTTAGATTGGTGGAAGGGGAATTCTTCTAGATATAAGATTCTTAGCAAAATTGCACGAGATCTTTTAGCAGTTTCGGTATCCACAGTTACTTATGGGTCCGTATTCAACACTAGTGGGAGAGTAATTGATCCTTTTCGTACCTCATTATCTCCAACCACTGTTGAGGCACTTGTATGTGCACAAAATTGGTTACGTTCTGAACAAATTAGCACTGGTTTACGACAATACTTGGAGGAAATTGAAGATGAAGAGGAAGGTTCGCATATTCTAAACATATTTATATATATATATATATAATTAACATATTTATTCATATATTTATTATAGTAACTACTAACAAGTTTATGATTTGTTTCTTAGTTTTCATAACGGGATTGAATGGAGCAGCAAGAAACAAGGAGAAGGAGAATCATAATTGACAAGCGAACAAATTTGTTTGTATTGATTGGACTTTTGGAATTCAGCACTAGTGTTTTAGCTTGTTATTTGCTTTTATGTGACTTGTGTATTGTGAAACTTTGGAGAACTTTTTAGTTTTTAACTTTTTATTGTAGTCATTTGGATTGAAATGTTGTTATGAGTTATTGTGGATTGATTTAATATGTTTTTATGAGTTGTTGTGGATTGATATGTTTTTATGAGTTATTGTGGATTGATATATTTTTATGAGTTATTGTGAATGTGGATTGATATTTAAGAAATTTGTGCTATGTGTACTTTGGAGAACTTTTAGGTTTTAACTTTTTATTGTAGTCAATTGGACTGTGATAGAGATTTGTGTTATGTGACATGTTCTTATTGTGGATTACTAGATTGATATTTAAATTATGTTTAGAGTATATATAAAAAAAAATGGAACTTGGAAGGAAGAAGAAAAAAAAGGTTTTATAAAAAGGCAAAAAAAAAAAAGGGAAAAAAAAGCTCAAACTGATTCTTGAAATCGAACCGCACAAACGGTTCGGTTCGATTTCATGTATAAACAAAAGTGGTTCAGTTCGGTTTGGCCATCAAACCGAACCGAACCGATTCCACCCCTAGGGAGTACAACTCCCTAACTCCCCCCCCCTAATTTTCTCTCATCAGACGTGGGAGAGGGGGTAGTTTTGTTTTTTGGGTGATCATCTTTTTCATAGAAGATTTTAGTTTTTTCTCTCTCGAAAAACATACAGAAGACTCCCTACAACAAAAAATCTTCTCTCTCTCTCTCAAACTCTTTCTCTCTTTCAGAATCTCAGAGCACACACACTCTTAAGAAATTCTCATCCCAAAAGAAAATGCAGAGGTCTCACTTGTCGTGGTGGCTATTTTGGATCGCGATTGTTTGAGAAGGAATTTCGTGAAGAAATTGGTTTATTCAAGGGTATGTATTTCTTCCAACCCCGTCTTTTTTTTTATTATTTTTAAGATGCATGTTGTAAATTCTTCATTAATGCATACTTGTATGCTCTATAAAATTTTTGTTCTATGAAAATAAAAATTGGGTTGATCCCTGCTTCTGCTACGAAACTTCATAGTTCCTTTAGTAATGACATTTCTCTAATATCTTCCTGATGACGCACACAAACCATCAATTATTTTCTTGTTTTAAAGAGAGCCAAAGGAGATATTTATAAAGAAACAATCCCATCATTCGAACTACTTTATGTATTTTTGTCAGTCATTGTTCCAGAGGACATAAGTAATTAATGTTAAGAAGTGGTGAATCATTGACATTTTTGACATGGTTCAAAATGTTTTTCTATTGAACTTTGCTTTGAAGTGTCTTTCTTTCTCCTTTTACTATTGTGTAGGCTTTTATAGCAAGTAAAAATGAGAAATTGGAGAGATGGGCCTAAAGTTATGCTTTTTGATTTTGATTATGATTGTGATTATTAACATTATATATAATGAAAGTGTTAAATGATATATAATTAAATTTACTTTCACCCAAAAGTTTGACTTTTTGGGTCAATTGGTGATTTAACATTATATAGGAGTAGATTGGTTAAATATGTCATGTGTTCAACTCTTTGCAATATTATTTCCTCCCCAATAGTATTATTTCCACTTATTTAGAGTGACTCATTAATGCTTACAACAAAGTATCAGAGCATAAGGTTGGAAGATGTCATCTAACAACATGTTGCAACCTTAACTTTCCTGTTTTGAGGGAAAAACTATAGATGGTGGAGTCAACAGATGAAGGCTCTTTATGGATCTCGAGATCTCTGGGATATTGGAGATAGAGGATATTTGGAGCCTAAAAGTGATAAGGTCTTTCACTAACTCGATGAGTTGAGAGAGGCTAGAAAGAAAGATAAAAAGGCATTATTTTTTATCTACCAAGTTATAAATGAAAATATTTTTAGAAGGATATCAAGAGTCGAAGTTGATATTTACTTACTGGAGCCTCGTGTTAAACGTGAAGATAACTTTGATATCTTAGATTGGTGGAAGGGGAATTCTTCTAGATATAAGATTCTTAGCAAAATTGCACGAGATCTTTTAGCAGTTTCGGTATCCACAGTTACTTATGGGTCCGTATTCAACACTAGTGGGAGAGTAATTGATCCTTTTCGTACCTCATTATCTCCAACCACTGTTGAGGCACTTGTATGTGCACAAAATTGGTTATGTTCTGAACAAATTAGCACTGGTTTACGACAATACTTGGAGGAAATTGAAGATGAAGAGGAAGGTTCGCATATTCTAAACATATTTATATATATATATATATAATTAACATATTTATTCATATATTTATTATAGTAACTACTAACAAGTTTATGATTTGTTTCTTAGTTTTCATAACGGGATTGAATGGAGCAGCAAAAAACAAGGAGAAGGAGAATCATAATTGACAAGTGAACAAATTTGTTTGTATTGATTGGACTTTTGGAATTCAGCACTAGTGTTTTAGCTTGTTATTTGCTTTTATGTGACTTGTGTATTGTGAAACTTTGGAGAACTTTTTAGTTTTTAACTTTTTATTGTAGTCATTTGGATTGAAATGTTTTTATGAGTTATTGTGGATTGATTTGATATGCTTTTATGAGTTGTTGTGGATTGATATGTTTTTATGAGTTATTGTGGATTGATATATTTTTATGAGTTATTGTGAATGTGGATTGATATTTAAGAAATTTGTGCTATGTGTACTTTGGAGAACTTTTAGTTTTTAACTTTTTATTGTAGTCAATTGGACTGTGATAGAGATTTGTGTTATGTGACATGTTCTTATTGTGGATTACTAGATTGATATTTAAATTATGTTTAGAGTAGGAATAAAAAAAAGTGGATCTTGGAAAAGGAAGGAAGAAGAAAAAAAAGGTTTTATAAAAAGGCAAAAAAAAAAAAAAGTTTTAAAAAAGGCAAAAAAAAGCTCAAACCGATTCTTGAAATCGAACCGCACAAACGGTTCGGTTCGATTTCATGTATAAACAAAAGTGGTTCAGTTCGGTTTGGCCATCAAACCGAACCGAATCCACCCCTAGGGAGTATAACTCCCTAACTCCCCCCCACCCCCCCCCCCCCATAATTTTCTCTCATAAGTGTGGGAGTGGGGGTCAGTTTTGTTTTTTGGCGTGATCATCTTTTTCAATAGAAGATTTAGTTTTTTCTCTCTCGAAAAACATACAGAAGACTCCCTACAACATAACAATTCTTATTCTCTCGCTGCTTCAAACTCTTTCCCTCTTTCAGAATCTCAGAGGAGCCTCAACACACTCTTAAGTAATTCTATCCAAAAAGAAATGCGGGGTCTCTCTTGTCGTTTGGTGGCTATTTTGGATCGCGATTGTTTGAGAAGGATTCGTGAAGAAATTGGTTTCTTCAAGGGCACGTATTTATCCCAACTTTTTTTTTTTTTTTTAAGATGCATGTTGTGAATTCTTCATTAATGCATAATTGTATGTTCTGTAATTTCAATGTTCTGTAAAAATAAAAATTGGGTTTGATCCTGCTTTGACTACGATACTTCATAGTTCCTTTAGTAATGACATTTCTCTAATATCTTCCTGAGGACGCACACAACCCATCAATTTTTTTTCTTGTTTTATTGAGAAACAAGAGAGTTATTTATAAGAAACAATCCCATCATTTTCGAAAAAACTTTAAGTATATTTTTGTTAGTCCATTGTTCCAGAGGACTTTAAGTATATTAATGTTAAGAAGTGGTTGATCATTGACTTTTTGAAATGGTTCAATATGTTTTTCTATTGAACTTTGCTTTGAAGTGTCTTTCTTTCTCCTTTTACTAATAAGTAAGCTTTTATAGCAAATTAAAATGAGAAAATTGGAGAGATGGGCCTAAAGTTATGCTTTTTGATTTTGATTATGATTGTGATTATTAACATTATATATAATGAAAGTGTTAAATGATATATAATTAAATTTACTTTCACCCAAAAGTTTGACTTTTTGGGTCAATTGGTGATTTAACATTATATAGGAGTAGATTGGTTAAATATGTCATGTGTTCAACTCTTTGCAATATTATTTCCTCCCCAATAGTATTATTTCCACTTATTTAGAGTGACTCATTAATGCTTACAACAAAGTATCAGAGCATAAGGTTGGAAGATGTCATCTAACAACATGTTGCAACCTTAACTTTCCTGTTTTGAGGGAAAAACTATAGATGGTGGAGTCAACAGATGAAGGCTCTTTATGGATCTCGAGATCTCTGGGATATTGGAGATAGAGGATATTTGGAGCCTAAAAGTGATAAGGTCTTTCACTAACTCGATGAGTTGAGAGAGGCTAGAAAGAAAGATAAAAAGGCATTATTTTTTATCTACCAAGTTATAAATGAAAATATTTTTAGAAGGATATCAAGAGTCTCAACTGCTAAAGCGGCATGGGATGCATTGCAGAATTTGTACAAAGAAGAAAAAAAAGTAAAATTGGTATAATTACAGAACTTCGAGCTGAATTTGATACCATTGGAATGAAAGATGCTGAAACTATTGAGGAATTTTTCAACCGTGTTCTCTTAATTGTCAATCAATTGAGATCAAATGGAGAATCAATTAAAAATCAAAAAGTAGTTGAACAGATCCTTAGAAGCATGACTAAAAGGTATGAGCATATTTTTGTTGCAATTGAACCAAAGATTTTTTCAACTCTCTCAATTAATAGCTTAATAGAATCTCTTCAATCCCATGAGCTCAGATTGAAGTGGTTTGAGTCTACTCCTCCAGAAGAAGCTTTTTATATACAAACCTCTTTTAAAGGAAGATTAGGTGGAAGAAGAGATGGATGTGGTGATAGAGGAAATGGACGGTCCAACGACTTCGAAAATTCTGAGTTAGAGAGTTGCAACAATCAAACTTCTTCAAATAGTAGAAAGGGGAGACGTTCAAGTTGAGGGAGAAGCATAAGTGGAGGTCGTGGAGATTTTTCTCACATACGATGTTTGAATTGTAGACATTATGGGCATTTTTAAGAAGACCATTGGTCTAAGAAGTCTAATTCAAATCAAGCTGAAACCATTCTAATGCATGAGCAGGAGGATAATGATCAAGGTCTTCTATTTCTCGCATTCAATGTCCAAGAAACAAGCACTGAAGGTATATGGTATCTTGATAGTGATTGTAGTAATCATATGATAGGAAGAAAGGATATTTTTATATCTTTAGATGAATCTCATCAAAATGAAATGAAAACTAGTGACAATAAGAAGCTCGAAGTCAAAGGAAAAAGAGATTTCCTGTCAAGACAAAGAATGGAGCAATAAGAATCACTGATGTTTATTATGTTTCAGGGCTCAAACACAATCTTTTAAGTGTTGTGTAGCTTATGCTGAAATGATTGATGTTATCTTTAAAGATAGCATATGTGAGATCAGAACCAATAATGAAGGTCTCATAACAAAGGTAAGCATGACCCACAATAAAATGTTTCCAATAAAAATGTACTATGAGAAGCTTGTTTGTTTTGAGACTTTAATAAAAAACACTTCATGGCTTTGGCATTGTCGATATGGGCACCTGAGTTTTGATACTGTGTCTCACATATGTCTAAAAGGATCAAATCTCAAGTGAAAGCTTGTGATGACCTTGCAATTTTGTTTTCGATTTTGCATAAACAAAATATGGTATAAAAATAATAAGATAATCGATAAACAATCAAGATTAGCATGCATTTAAGAGAAGAAAAGAGGGAAGAGCTCAAACTTACCTTTGTAGATTCTCAAATTATTCACAATTCCTTCAGTGTCTTTTCCAGTACGTCTCTTCAATGATCAAGGGACACCACTGTAAGTGAAACCTTGTTATTCTCTAGGATCCCAATAATTGGATGTGTGGTCTCCAAGACTTATAAGAGGAAGAAGAAGTAGTAGAGAAAAGAAGAAAGATTTTGAAAGAAGTAGTAGGAGATTAGGATTCAGAATTCTCAATTCAACTGTGTCATAAACATGGACCATGAAGACCTATTTATAGAGAGGAAGGGTGACCCCCTTCTCCTAGTCTTTCCTATCCTACTCTAGTTCTAATTTAATTAAATAATTTTTAGTTAATTAATCAGTCCAATAACTAAGTAACCACATATATTAAATCCAATTTAATATAAAAAATTAATTAATTAAAAAAAATATTAAATGTTTATTTATCTCTACTTCTCAAAAATTAATTAATTAACCATTAATTAATTAATAAACGACTATGTTAAATCACATTTAACATAGAATTAATCAACATATAATTATCACATATTTATATGTATACATCTCTTTATATTTGAATCTTATTCAAATATTTTTCTCTCTTAATTATAGATCACATCTATAATTAACCATATTATATTAATCTCATTAATATGTATTTGATTTGAACATTTCAAAGCATTCTTTTTATATATCATTTAGTGAGCTATCAAGAAGAATTTATGGACCTACAAATTAGAAGCTCCAATGATGTAAGACTAGATAATTAAACTCGTTAACTAAATAATCAATTTTCATTAACTATCGTTCACTCTAGTAAAGACCGATTGTTACATTATTCGCCCTGTAGATTTATATCTGCGTCCATGGATGTAACCAATCAACAGCGAGTCAACCATTCATAAATTGCTCATAACTATAGTTGGGTCAAAATATTGTTTTACCCTTGTAAGGGCCTGGTGACACCCCAGCAATGCCTGACGTCACCCCAGCGAGGCCCCGCGACAACCTCGCAGGGCCCTAGAGGCCGTTTGCGGCACTAAACGAGCTCCGTTTGCAAAATTATCTAGCATACGCTTTTTTTCATAGTTCTTAATCCTTGGGTCCATTTTCGTGCATTTTTGCTCCGGAAGGTTCGGGAACAAAAAGTGAGCCCCGCGGCTCCGGGGGCCGTTTGGGGTACCAAATGAGCTCCGTTCGCAAAACCGTCTGGCACACGACTTTTTTTTCATCATTCTTAACACCTGGGTCCGTTTTAGCGCTTTTTCACTCCGGAAGGTTCGCGCACAAAAAATGGCCCCCTGGGGGCCGTTTGAGACACTAAACGAGCTCTGTTCACAAAACCGTCTGGCACACGACTTTTTTTCATAGTTCTTAACCATTGCTTTTGTTTCCGCGCATTTTCGCGCTGCAAAGTTCAGGCACAAAAAGGCCCCGAGGCTCGTTTGGGGCACCAAACAAGCTCCATTCTCAAAATCGTCTAGCACACGAATTTTTCTCCGAGTTCTTAATTCTTGGGTCTGTTTTCACATTTTTTTGTGACGGAAGGTTTGCACACAAAAATTGGGCCTCGTGACAGCCCCGTGTCACTCCAGCAAGGCCTGACGACACCCCCGCGGCGCTCCAGGGGCCGTTTGGGGCACCAAACGAGCTTCGTTCGCAAAATCGTCTGGCACACGCCTTTTTTTCATTGTTTTTAAACCCTGAGTCCATTTTCATGCACTTTCGCGCCAGAAGGTTTGGGCACAAAAGTGGGCCCCGGGACCCCGGGGGCAATTTGGGAAACTAAACGAGCTTCGTTCGCAAAACCGTCTCGCACAAGATTTTTTTTCATAATTCTTAACCCTTGGGTCCGTTTTCGCGCTTTCATGCTTTGGAAGGTTCGCACACAAAAAACGGTCCCCCGAGAAGCCCGCGGGGCTGTTTGGGGCACCAAACGAGCTCCGTTCGCAAAACCGTCTGGCATATGTCTTTTTTTCATAGTTCTTAACCTCTGGGTCCATTTTCGTGCTTTTTCGTTACAGAAGGTTTGCACACAAAAATTGGGTCTTATGGCAGCCCCACGACACCCTAGCGAGGCCCTACGACACCCCAGCAAGGCCTCGAGGGCCGATTGGGCACTAAACGAGCTCCATTTGCAAAACCGTCTAGCACTCATCTTTTTTTCATAGCATTTAACCCCTAGGTCCGTTTTCATGCATTTTCGCGATGGAAGGTTCGGGCACAAAAAGTGAGCCCCGTGACCCCGGGAACCGTTTGGGGTACCAAACGAGCTCCATTAACAAAACGATCTGACACACGACTTTTTTCATCATTCTTAACCCCCAGGTCCGTTTTCGCACTTTTTCGTTCCGGAAGGTTCATGCACAAAAACAGCCCCCAGAGGCAGCTGGCGGGGCCGTTTGGGACACCAAACGACCTCCGCTCGCAAAACCGTTTGGCACACGGATTTTTTTCATAGTTCTTAACCCCTGGTTCCGTTTTTGCGCATATTTGCGCCGGAAGGTTCGGGAACAAAAGGTCGGCCCCGGGGCCCCGACGGCCGTTTGGGGTACCAAACAAGCTCTGTTCCCAAAACCGTCTGGCACACGACTTTTTTTTTTTTTTTCAGAGTTCTTACCCCCTTGTCAGTTTTTGCGTTTTTTCGTGGCGGAAGGTTCGCACACAAAAATTGGGTCCCGTGATACCCCAGGAAGGCCTGGCGACACCCCAGCGAGGCTCCGCGAAATCCCCGCGGGGACCCGGGGGCTGTTTAGAGCATCAAACGAGCTCCGTTCGCAAAACCATCTGGCACGTGCCTTTTTTAAAAGTTCTTAACCCCTAGGTCCGTTTTCGCACATTTTCGTGCCGAAAGGTTCGGGCACAAAAAGTGGGCCCCACGGCCCCGGGGGCCGTTTGGGGCATCAAACGAGCTGTGTTTGCAAAATCCTCTGGCACATGACTTTTTTTCATCATTCTTAATCCCTGGTTTGTTTTCGTGCTTTTTCGCCTCAGAAGGTTCGTGAACAATAAACGGCCCGTCGGGGGCCGTTTGACGCACCAAACGAGCTTCGTTCGCAAACCGTCTGGCACATGACTTTTTTTCATAGTTCTTAACCCCTGGGACCTTTTTCGTGCATTTTTGCATCGGAAGGTTCGGACATAAAAAGTGGGCCCCGAGGGCATTTGAGGCAACAAACGAGCTTCGTTCCGAAAACCGTCTAGCACACAGATTTTTTCTTAGTTGTTAACCCCTGGGTCCGTTTTTGCGCTTTTTCGTGACAGAAGGTTCGAGCACAAAAAGTGGGCATTGGGGCCCTAGGAGCCGTTTGGGGCACCAAACGAGCTCCATTCTCAAAATCGCTGACTCACGACTTTTTTCATAGTTGTTAACCCCTGAGTCTGTTTTCCTGCAGAAAAATTGGGCCTCGTGGCAGCCCCACGACACCCCAGCAGTGCCAGTGACACCTTAGCGAGGCCCCGCAACAACCCTGCGGGGCCCTGGGGCCCGTTTATGGCACCAAACGAGCTCCGTTCGCAAAATCTTCTGACACACACATTTTTTTTCATATTTCTTAAACCCTGGGTCCGTTTTCGTGCATTTTCGCATTGGAAGGTTTGCGTACAAAACGTGGGCTCCGGGGGCCGTTTGGGGCACCAAACGAGCTCCGTTCGCAAAATCGTTTAGCACACGACATTTTTTCATAGTTAATTGGGGTTATTCTTATTATCGTTGTGGGGTTTCACCTAGAATAAAGGGGTTCTCATACGTGATTGAGGGCCCCACGACGATAATAAGAATAACCCCAATTAACTATTTAGTAAGCAACCCCAAGAAAGCTAAACATATTTGGCTTGGAAGATTGGTCGATGATCAAGAAGAAAGGAGAACTTATTCCTAACTTTAAGAAGTCGAATTCTCCACAATCTAATTGATCAAACTAGATTGAAAGTTCTAATACATGCATTTTAAACACAAAAATACAAAGAAAAAGCATAAAGCTTGAGAGACAAAAATTCTAATGAAATTTCATTCAATCTCAAGCGTGTTCCAATGACCAAACTACATAGGTATTTATACTAATTGAAAAGACAACTTGAAAGGACACAATTTTTCACTTAATTGACTAGGTTTAACAAAAACTCTTTGAGGACATACATGAACCTTAATAAATGTAAATACATTGAAATAAATGAATACATCAAGCATTAAACACAGGGATGAATTTGAATTTTGCAGATTCATTAGGACTTTTGGGTGCCCAAGTGACTCTTGGAGCTTCAAGGGTTGCAACTCTTCATGATGGGCTGGAAATTTAGCTTGGAAGCAAACATTTAATCCCTCTTCAAGTTTTCTAGCTCTAGCTCTTGTCATTGGTCCTTGAGGCATAATGATTGCCTCATGATTCAATTGACTTAGAAAGTTCTTACAATGATTTTCACCACGAGCTTTAGTTGAGCTGGTTTGAGATTATTGAGCTTCACTTTCATCTTGTAGAACCTTAATATTTCTTACTTGGTCAACTACCTGGAATAGTTGCTTCAACTCGTTTATTCCCAGCCATATCAGCCACAACTTTCTTGTACAATCATTAATGTTATCATTAATTTTTCTATTTTCTTCCACAGTACACATATCATTTTTAGCACAAATACCAATATTACCAGAGAATAGAGTATGAGCATCATTATCATTCTCAACTCAAATATCGAGGTTATTAGAGACAGAAGTATGAGTACCTTGGGCTAATGTTAGGTCGTACTCATAGATCGTTACCGAAGAAATAATAGGTGGCACAATTTCCTTCTTGAGATTCTTCCTCTAGTATGTTATCCAAGGTTGCTCGATGGGCATTGGCCGAGGCTACTCGACGCATGGCTGGGCGTCTGGCCAAGGTTGCTCGATGCATGGCATGAGCATTTGGCTGAGGTTTCTTGACGCATGGCTGTGCATTCGGCTGAGGTTGCTCGACGCATACCACCCCTCCAGCCCTCGTGCCATCCCAATGCCCCACTTCCATTTTCCTTTATTTATCAACGCATCCAATGCATCCAATCAGTCTAATGCGTTGGTATAACCTCCAAGACATGAGTCACTCCCACTTCAACTTCTCCCTTGACCCAAATAATCTCTCCAGGATCTTATGGCCAACACATGGAAATGTCTAGTCCAACACTTATTCAATTTTTCATCAATTTAAGTTTAACTCGAAACTACTCAAGGAAAATCTATTCAACACCTAGAAATTTTCCTTCACTTCAACATAGGATTTGACATTTACTTAGTTAATTTCCTTAATCACCTGCTTAAGTAAGGAATAATGGAAATCCGGGTTTCACACCGAAGTTGCGTCCACTCTCAAGCCTTCAGAACAGAAGACAGAAGAAGTCCAACTACCACTAGTCCTGCATAGATTGAAAGAGAAACAAAATGATGAAGACAAGATCACAACAAGTGAAGTAAAGCAAAATGCTATAATCCTATAAAAAATGTGCGACCCAGGACTCTTCACGAAACCATGCTCCATTGGAGGGGTTTACAGTGGCCAAGCACTATGCGATCTTGAGGCGAGTATAGACGTAATGCTGCTATCAATCTTCAAACGATTGAATATTGGCACACTCACACCCATGACAGAGACTCTCACACTTATGGACAGATCCTGATTACATCCCGAATGAGAGTTGAAAGACGCCACAATCTCAATTGATAAATTCATTCTGCCTGTAGACTTCATCATTTTGGATTATAAAGCGGACGAAGATGTATCCATCATATTGGGACGACCATTCCTCTCGACCATCTTATTATTATATGTTATCGCATATTTGCTTTTACTTCTTTTTTAAAAAAAAAAGCGAGAAAAATTTTGTTAACTTTTTATTATTATTATCATTTGACCATCTCAATGTTTTCTTTGCAAATGATCAAGATACACGATTGTGGAGGCATTGCATGAAGATGCAACTACTTTATTTCGCCACCAAAGAAAGATCGCCGTAAAGAAAAAGGCATCAACAAAAAATGCGGGCGACGGTGCAAATTTGGGGGTTGTATTTTTCCTTCACTCTATTACAAATTCTGCATTATCGCATCGCATTTTAATTTTGAAAGTTTTATCACCGCATCCTGTTTGACTACCGCAATCATTTAACATTGATAAATTTAGTAAGTAGCCGCATGCTTTCTCTTTTCCATTTATGATTTCAATGATGAATCACATGCATCTATTTTTTTTATATACTAGAGTCAACTTATTTTTAGGACAGTCACCTCATGAAATATTTTTAGAAGTTAGTGGTCTGCTAGCTTTTTTTCAAACTTACCTTTTACCAAACTTCCTAAGAACATCGCATGACTTCTTTCAATCTATTGGCAATGAGAATATTGCCGCATTTTAAATTTAGGGGTGAGGTATTTATTTTCGACCTTGTTATTTTTAGCTCTATGAAAAAGAGAGAGAGAGAGAGAGAAAAAATTTGAGAATAACAACTCCACTGCCAACATAATGGGGAAACCCATGTTGGTAAGAGTTAAGTTGTGAAGGGCACTTACCCATAGTTGGATGTCCGCATGACACATGTGGGGGCAAGCCAAAACGAAAGTAAGTCACCAGGATCAATGCATAAACAAATTATCACAACTCTGCTGCAAAGTAGGTATGAGTCTAGTCTGAGAAAGAGCATCTTACTCGTAGTTGGATGTCCGCATGACACACGTAGAGGCAAGCCAAAACGAAGGCGAGACACTTGAATCAGCAGATGGAGTTGCGCTCATCAAGCGATTGCGATCATCGTGTCGAAGTTCCGGCATTAGGCGAATATGGTCACTGCAAGATTGCGACTACACGATAACGCATAATAGAGATATCAACGCAAGGTTGATGGAATGAACGCATCAACGTATATCTCGAGAAAATCAAAAGCTGATGTTGACATTTCACCTACCACGCCGTTAGCAGCAGAGATTCAGAAAGAACTAACGCGCCGCGAATGTCAGAATCAGAGCAGTCCATTAATGTTGTCGGCAATCCAAGCTCTATATAAAGAAGCCGATGAGATGAATTTCAACTTATCAAGGGTTTTTCGGTTCGATCCAGACATATGCGTGAGAAGAAAGCTTGAGAATTCTACATCTCCTTTTTCCATTCCGAGAGACGACTGGAGCCTTCAATCAGAGATAAATCTCGGGAGAGTCAGCTCCACCGCACATCCATGGCACCAACGGCAGCCTTGATGCACATCCACTGGAAGTAAGTCATTGCTTCCAGCTGGTCATTTCATTTTCTTCCTTTTTCTTATATTGTATTGTATGACATTTTATGATTAAGGCATGATGTGTTCAATGCATTTCTGTGTTTCCTTCAATTCCATCTCCATTTTTCTTTACTTAGCATCATTAACTTTCATTGCATCACTTAGTGAGATTGCTAAAGTATCGCACAGTCATGTAGATTAGGGATATGAAGCATGTAGCAAACCACCGAGAGGTGTGAATTGCATGAGTGTGTAAGTAAACCTTATTTGCTTAGTGTGAAGCTATAGCTACGCTTGTCTATAGGTGGATGCAATGCTTGTCTATGAGTAAAGTTAGCAAAAACTAATTGCCCGGGAGGGTAAGTGGTTGGTCGCATTAAGCAATGTAAGCTATTGTTCACTACAGATAGGAATAATCTTATGTCAGCAAAGTTTATTTGGTTACCTTGTCTTATGAGCGCTTCATTCATCATTTAGGCATATTTGAGAGAATAATCTAAAATCCAAATCTAAGACTCGAGAGAGCAGATTGGAACGCATAAACAATAATGGGAAACTTAGAGATAAACTTCATTTGCTATCACACATCGTATGCACATTATGGAGTCATATTGCACGCTTCCAGGAAGTAGGATACGGTGGTATGCGGCCATCACGCTCATACGGCGAGAGCACGTGAGTGGGTCAGGGAATGCTGAGTCCAAATACTATCCACATCGATCCGATTGAAGTGTTTTAATCTGTTTATCTAATGCATTTTCAACTTCAACCTTGAACTCTTTAAACCTTTCAAAGGATTCAGACTTCCATTGCATAAGATAAACATACCCCTACTTGGAGTGATCATAAGTAAAACTGATGAAATACTCATAGCCACCTCGGACTTGCACATTCATAGGACCACAAAGGTCATCATGTACTAACTCAAGAGGCTCTTTGGCTCTATAATCTTTTTCAGTAAAAGGTCGTTTAGTCATCTTACCCTCAAGGCAAAACTCGCACACTGATAAAGAATTTTCTTCTAACTCACTTAGAAGTTTATTCTTCGCTAATCTCTCAATCCTATTGATATGTGCCCTAAACATAGATGCCAAAGTTGGGCATTTTCTTTTGGAGAAATTTGTCGACGTTTTGTTGTAGTTACAACAGTTCTAAACAATTCAGTATTATGGAGGGAATTAATGGCTAACGGCCTTAGCACACATAAATTCGATTCCAGATTTGCAGTACAAACAAAAACACCATCTTTATGAATAAACGTTTTATTGACATTAAAAGAGACAGTATATCTACATTGGAATAAACACTTTATAGAAATAAGGTTTCTTTTTAGTTCGGGAACAATATATACATCATTCAAAACAAGAAACCTATTCTGTAAAGCTAACTGGAGCCCTCCCACTGCCACAGCTGAGACGACGTGCTCGGTGCCTACTCACATCGTCATCTCACCAGCCTCTAATTGTTGCCAAGATCTAGTCCCCTGAAAAGAAGAACAAACGTGGTTAGTGGCACCCAAATAAATTATTTAGGCAGAATCATCATTCTCCACCAAACAAGTTTCAAGTACAAGTAAATCAACTTTACCTTTATTGGCCTTGGCCTTAGCCTTGGCTGTTTTCTTCTCTTTCAGATACCGAGGACAATTCCTCTTCCAGTACATCCTAGTTGCAGTGGAAACACTGTCCCTTTTCAATGGGTGGACGCCTCCTTGGGGCGACAGACAGTAGGTTAGCAGGCATCTTCCCTGTTCCCTTACCACCCTTCTTCTTCTTCCCCTTTGCAGATTTAGAAGTAGAAGGTGTAGACTTCGTTCCTGAGGTCGAACCTTTGTGGAATGTCCTCGAGGATGAGCAACATTTGCCTCACCCTTTTTCCTCTCCTTACTTTTCAGTAAAGATCGGTAGGTCTGCAACTTGTTGAGGAGAGTTGTAAGGTTATATTTCACCTAGTTAAGAATCACATTGCTAACAAAGTGCAGGAAGCTCTCTGGCAATGAATGCAGGATTATGCTAACCTGACTGCCCTTATCGATGGTAGACCCATTCAACTTTGCCACATTAAAGTGGACTATCATGTTAAGCACATGTTCACGAACAGAGGTGCCTTCTTCCACTTTGGAGTTGAATATGTATTTAAGAGCCTCATGCATAAGCTGTTCAGATGGTTATCCAAACATCCTCGCAGGGACTCCATGATCTCACGCGCTGAGACCATACACTCATGTTTCTTGGCCAAAACTTCAGAAAGACTTGCCAAGATGTAGGCTCGAGCCTTCTCATTGGCCATTGTCCATCGCTCGTATGTCTCTCGAACATCTCGAGCGGCATTTGAAGCTGGAATAGAAGGACAGACCTCCGTGAGAGCGAACATGAGATCCTCGATGATTAGGATCGTCGTGATCATGTGTTTCCATATTGCAAATTATTGCCAGTTAGTTTTTCGGCACTCAACAAAGCCAACATGGTTATTGCTATTTTGAAAAAGTTGTTGCGGAAAATATGAAAAAACTTTATTAGATTTTGCTAAACCACTTTTAAACCAAATCAGTTTTGTAACACGGTTTCAAGTACTCTAAGTTATAGACCTCTATTTTGCAATGATGCCCCAGAAAGGCAGGACAAATGTCACCGTGGAGTGATCAGTTGCCCCTTCACTGGGATGAGACATTCTCAACCATTAGGCATAACCAACTCTTGGAACTGAACCTAACGGCCACCATTTTTCAAAAACTGTTAACCTGTAACAATTTCGCGTAAGTGTGACCCCACGCTTTCGGTGTCAGAGTCCCGCCCTAATGAGCCCACCTTAGGGAAGAAGCAGATTAGGACAAGAGACTAAGCTACCTTATCCTCTTACAGGAGATCAAATAAAGAAACGCGCAAAACTGCCTCCTTTAGGGGGACATTCCCAGGGTGCCTCGAGACGATGCGTAGTAACTTTATTCAACCTAACGAGGGAGACCGAGGGATATGCTATCGCACTTCCCGTTCCCACTTACTATGAACACTCTCTCAATCTACCTTGATATTGACCTACCCAAACACCATCTGTTAGAGGGAAACGCCAAAGGTGCCGCGGGGCCAAGGGTAGATCTCACAGTGTGGACTAATTAGAAGAAACGTGAAATGTTTAAAGAAGCATCTTATGCCCCAAGTACCTGCCACTGAATGTTCTACCTATGGGTTCATTAACCTAGATAATCTGACTACTGATTAGTCTAAGTCGCCTTTTTAAACTTGCTCATAAACAACGTTTGCCTATGAAATATGAACAAGTTCAAGTAGTCACATTTAAACACTTTAATGGACCATCCTTAACTTGCATGCATGCATCAAATCTATCTAATTCACCTTTTCAGGTAAGTTCCCAGGTAGGAGTGTTACATTTCCGTCAACTTAAATATCCCAGCCTAGATATAACCTACCTTAGACAAAAGGTCCCTTATAAATAAATTTGCTACACTTTAATCTTTTATTAGCCAATTTAATCCTATTAAATTGATTAAAAGATTAAAAGCCTTAGGGTTGCTAATCATATTAGAACCGTGATCTTAGCTCTATGTGATCCAAGTTTTAAATATTTTAAAACATGAATTAAACCTAAGTAAGCATGCATGTCTTTCTTATTTCTTTTAGTTATAATTTCTCTTTAACTTTTAAAAAGAAACAACTAAAAAACCATTACGCACAACGAGGTGTTTATAACAACTATAAAGTAACCTATGTGTCATGCTTTATGCAATGTCCGGTCATTACTATATATAACTTTTATATAACGCGTAATAATCAAGCAAACATGCTATCATTTACCGTTATACTATAAAAATTATAATATAAAGATGATGCATGCCAATGCTTTTTATGCATGCATAAATATAACTCTTATATTATATGATACATGAACATGCTCTTACATAATTAAGTCATGTTTCTCTAAATTAATTAACAATTACAATAAAAAGATGATGTATGATCATTGAATAACCTAAGGTGGGATTTACTATTGTGCATACCATATGACAAAACATACATCGCATGTAATAAATAAAGGAATAATGGAGCGGGATGAGCATTTACAAAAATCGGAATGAAATAACCCTATCTATTACATTTTCATCGAGTGAACCGGATCACAGGCGAACCTGGTCTTGAACCGCAGGAGGACTCCATCGTGTAGAAAACGCCGAAAGTAGACGATAGACGCAAAAACTAAACGATCGCGTAGACGTCAATGAGGTTGTGAAGCCTGATCGCTCAACGTGGCGATAAGTAAACGATTTACCTTGTGTTACTAAGCGATCATTTAGTCCATTACTAAACGATAAAGCTTGCTGACCTAAATGATCGTCTAGTGTGCATGCGCATTAAACGATACGCAGGCATCCCATCGTCTACATAACCCGATACTCAGCGATCGCGTACCCGATCGTCGACGTGATGCGATCAACCCTTGATCACGTACCCCATTGCCTACACGATGGATCAACCCTTGATCGTCTCCATCCTCGAAGAACTGCAACGCTTGCTCCGATCTTCACGAGACTTAAACAGACTTTGAATTACAGACTCAATAACGATTATTAATGCCAAAAAACGCAGGGGCCTTTACAAACAACAGCAATGTAAAAGAATTAAATCAAACTGAGGCTAACATCCACGAAAACATCCATTAATCCACATATCCACAACAATTTAACGATTAAACAAGGTAGAAATGCACCCACCAAGAACGTATGTCATACCCCGCACCAGATTACCCTCCTAACCTAGATGGAATGGTGACTGCAGCAGTTACCAACCCTTTTGCTGGTACTTACTGCCTATCTTACCTGTTAAATATTGCTCAAACCTTGAATACGTACAAATTAACTCAAAACTTAACACGTTTACATTACAGGGTTTCGCAGCACTGTTCATACATGGATATTACAATCTAGTGAGCCCCATCAAGAATACTAGTCACTAGACAGACACATGTGTACTAACTAATACGGATCTTCAATTACGCTTCCTTTAACCTATTTCTTCTAGTGGCAGAACAGCAGCAGAAAAGTCTTCTAGGAACTGACTGCTACCTGGAAAGGAAAACATTTGTAAATGTGATCTAGAAGCCCAATGAGTGACTTAATAAAACGTAAATCTCATGCTTAAACTGAAAGCTTGAAAACATAATACTGGGACTTAAAATATACCAAGCAAATGTGTACATAAAACCTTTTAAACCATTGTATCTGAAACCTGAATCTTAGTTGAGAATGAACATTCACTGCTCTAATTCTCAACGTCAAGCCATGGCCAGATGAGACCTCTACTTCGACCTGTTCACATTAAACTATGGCTAAAAGAGATCCCTACGTCGATCTCTTTAAAAATACCGATGGCATCAGGCAACATCCTTAAAACATAAATGTTGATAACAACTCTTAAACATCAATAATCATCATTATTCCCTAGTTGAAAACGAGTATACACTGTTCTAGCTCCCAACGTCTATTATCGGCCAAGAGACCCATACCTCGGCCTCTCATTCAGACCTATCTACATACACATAGAGTTTGCTATGTACCATCAACACCTTAGGTACATTTATTCAGATACCTTCCCTACCTTCAGTATCCCTATTCATTATGTTTAGAAATACCAACGCATGTACTTTGGCAACCTTAGGTATTTAAAATATAGTACATCAAGCTTCATTCAACCTTAGCTTTAACCCTAACGCATGCTTCATACTCTGTGAAATAAATTGGCTTAAAACATATTGAACTAGCTTGTAAAACCACTAGCATACATTAGACATGGAAAACATACTTGAAAAACTCATACATTAGTAAACATCATGCGTTGATAAACATTCATAAGCATTAGAAATTCAAACTATCCTTCTAGCCTAAGAGAATATACGACTGCCTTATCCTTAGTTGAGAGTGAACTACTAGTTCTAACTCTCAACGTCAACCTTAGTCGGGGAGAACCCCTTTTGCTCAGTCCCTCGACGTTGTATTACCTAAGTGCACATAGTTATAACTGAGTACCGTCGTACTTTATGTACCTGACTAGGATACCTTTTCATTGTCCTTCAGTATCCTTAGGTACTTGAATAGGATACCTTCTCATTGTCCTTCAGTATCCTTAGGTACTTCTGCTCAGATACCTTCTCAAACGTCCTTCAGTATCAAGCTGCTAAGATACCTTCTCAGATGTCCTTAGGTATCAAGTTGGTCCCGTACCTTCTTGAATGTCCTTTGGTACTAAGTTGGTCAAATACCTTCTTAAATGTCCTTCGGTATCTGGTTGGGCAGATACCTTTTCAAATGTCCTTTGGTATTGCGTTTTAAGTAAAACTAGTCATAAACATTTAGTTGAACACTAAGACTTAGTTCTCAAATCATCATACTAGTTTATCCATCATACTAGTTCATCATAAAAATGGAGTTACTTAAACCTGTTGAAAGTATTTGAACAAGATAACATATTTAAATCATATCAATTCCATGGAAAACATCCTTTACTTAGCATGAGAAACAGTTTCATAAATACGTTGCTTGGCACTTAATTTAAACACTTAGCATGAGAAATATCTTCAAAGAAATCATGGTTTCTAAATCATTAAAACATCAATTCATCACATAGTCACTCATAGCTCGTTGGCCTCTTAACGGGTTATACGCCTCTCCTAGCTCTTATTGGCCTGAAAGAACATAATTCCCGGTTAAACTATTTAGAATTCTTAGCAAAATACCTCAAATAGTTCATTTACTAATGGAACTTTTATCAACAAAATCAGCATTACAAGCAAGATACTCATCATGAGCGAGATCACCCACATTAGCGAGATCATCCTTATGAGCGAGATTTACCATTCCCAGCAAGATTTGGCACTTTCCAACGAGATTCAGTGCAAAACTAGCGAGATTCAGTGTAAAACCAGCGAGATTCCCGTCCTTAGCGAGATCCACCTCTCGCTCTCTTTCGCTCTCGCTTCCTCTTGCTCTCTCTTACTCTCGCTCACTCTCGCTCTCTCTCGCTCTTGAGCTGCCTACTTAATCTTCCTAAGCAGTTGTCTGCTTATGCACAGATTCTCTATTTTAGCTTCAATAATTCATAACTCGAAATCCATAACTCTTTTCAAGAAACTTCCTTCTACAAACTTGTTTAGAATTGAGCTAGCAATATTACCTTAAAATTTTAGCTTACAATTCTCCGTCGTTTGATCTGATGATTCAAACATTCATCATTGGTTCCAATTCAAGCAGCTACCTGCTTGTTCAACAATTTCCAGTTCAAACTTCAAAAATATATAGCTCGATTTTCAGGCCTTATCTTAGAAAGTTTCATTCTATAAAGTTGTTTATAACTGAGTTAACAATATTACCTCAAATGTTTAGCTCAAAACGCTTCGTAATTCGTCCTAGAGCTTCAATTCTTCACTGATGGCCTAGATTCACCCGAGAAACGAACCCTTCGTCTTCATTTTGCCTCTCCAACCTTATTCCGACGAGTTTTCCTTCCAGCAGCCCTGCAAAAAATAGACACACAGAGCTTTCAAATACCACTAGAATTACA
Source organism: Benincasa hispida (assembly GCF_027475165.1). Classification (NCBI taxonomy): domain Eukaryota; kingdom Viridiplantae; phylum Streptophyta; class Magnoliopsida; order Cucurbitales; family Cucurbitaceae; genus Benincasa; species Benincasa hispida. The sequence continues at coordinate 24,639,679 of NC_143482.1, read as the reverse complement.
CAAATAGCCTAAGTAGTTTGTCCAAACTGACCCAATGAATTCGACCTTCTTGCTTATATTACCGCCCAAAATCCAGCATGAACCCTCATTGTGCCACTTGGCCCACTATTGGTGATGAAGGGCTAGGATTTACAAAATTTCCTTTTGCTAACCTTACTCACAATATTACTTTAGCACTACACCACATTAGATGACATGATCTCAATCATATGCTTATTATGCATTCTATTATCAAGCATGACCTTTCTTAGCCTAGCCGAGTTTTGTCCTACTTTTACACTTAGCTACCCAAGAGTATATTTCTTTTTGCTTCCATCTTCTACCCTTCCTAAGACATGGCTTCATTTAGCTCATTAGAAGACATCACATTACTTACTTTTACTTGAAGTAATTAGGATTCGAGTTTTACAACGTATATGTATTTCGTTGCAACAATGAAATTGGAATATCATAACCTAACTCTGATACCAATTGAAGGATCTCTTAATGAAGAGCATCCATGAGCACATTCGAATCTTTCCAATTTCACTGTGACTAAAATACACCATATACATTCTAACATACAGTAATTAACGGCATGCTTTGAACAATAAATAACAAGGGAAAGAGTTCTGATACCAGTTGAAGACGTTCTTCAAGCTTTGGAACTCATAACGTAGCGGAATACGTCTACCCAATCTACTATCACCCAGCAAATGCGTCGGTTGCAGCAACACGATCAATCACGAACAAATGAACACAGTGGGGACGACACCATCAAAATGGAGCCCTTGGTATTCTTGGAGTGAGAACCCAAAGTGTGGTCTTTGGTGAATTTGGTAGAGATTGGAGAAAGTACTAATCGTGTAGACAATAAGCAACTGGAAGGCAAGAGGAAGCTATTGTATAGCCAAGTGCTTATCGTTTAGAAGAAGTTACATGATCGTGTAGGTTTTACTGAACGATCATTTAGGAAAAAGTAAATGATCGTTTAGAAAACACGGCACACTATACAATCGTTTAGGAAAGCTATCCGATCATTTAGGAACTTGCGTGCAATTGTTTAGGCGCTGAGCGACTATCGTATAGGCTCTCAACTTATGCGATCGTTTCCGTTTCCACATTGACGCCAAATTTTTCTAAACTTTTCCAAATGAAACAAATTTCATTTTATTCTTCGGTTATAATAACCGACACGATTTTTTCCACTAACGCACGCCCGAGAGAAATTTTAGGCTAATTATCATATAATTAACCAATTAAATAATTAATAAATATAATCATATTATATTTTTACCATATAGTTTGATATTTGATATCACATATCTACTATAGTAATTTTTCCTCTACTTGATATAAATCATATTTATATCTAATTTCCTCCAAAATAATGTATCTCATACATTTAGTCAATTATATCATATATAATTAACCAGTCCAATTATATCTTATATAATCGAACTTCCTCTTGTCAATTTGAACATTTCAAATTAACCCAAACACAAATTCTCAACTTTATCCAAGCTACCCAGGGAGCTAATGGACCTGTGGCTCGAAGCTCTAACAGTTCGTAAATAGCTTACTACACTCTTTAGCCATGAGATCCACCATCCGTTAACTGTCAAACATTCCATTAAAGACCAACAGTTGAACTCTTCTTACCAAAGATATATTTCTCTGTCCATCAGATATAACCAATCATGAGTACGATGACCCTTCATAGATGCTCGTAAGTACAGCTGGGCTAAATTATCGTTTTGTCCCTGTAATTACATCTCACTTCTTAAGTACCATGATTCCTCTAATGAAATACAACATAGTCCAACTATGTGTGAACACCTCTCGGGTCAAGAGAATATGTGTCGTGCCATATCGTTCAAGCCCCAATCAGCCTTAAGGGAGCTATCTATCTACTTACCTCTGCCTCGGGGAATGAGTGAATTTCATCTTGTGTAACTGAGTTCCCAACTCCCAAATAAGACGAATCCCCAAAATGGTAGGTTTGAATTGACGACTTGGCCCACTCGTACTCATACAAATCAAAGGACCGCCCTTAATAGCAGGAGTTCCCAACTCACTCAGGATTGAGGTCATGTTACCTGTGGTCATCCTAGTGAAGTGAAGTCTCTATCATGAACAGTGTTATATAACGAGACGTTTACACTTCGTGGTCAGGTCTTATACAAACTCTTTGTATAGAACGCCCCCGCTCGCATGTCCCCAACACGAATGATCAGGATCAAACCATCTGTGACAGGTCACAACATTTGTGACCATTCCACAAAGTGGGTCACATCTGTAGCGTTACCAGGATAAGGTTTCCCTCCTATATCCATATACTACAGACCATTTTGGTTATCACTCAATACACGATCCACTTGTATGTCACCACATACATGCTTAAGTTACATGCAGATAACCAGGGATTTTATGTTTATTGGTTTGTGGTAAAGCAAATAAAATATGCAACTGAGCAAAAAAATAAGATGTGAAGTAAATATCATATATTATACAACACAAGCGTTCGTACAAACTGTTTACAAACTACAGAACACGAGACTTTAGGATATCAACCCCAACAATATTAAAAGAGATAGAACAAAACATATTTCACCCAAGCTTTTCTACACTCATGATCCTGAAGAAAATGGCAACATCCCTGTACAACAAATTTGTACGAAGGATAACCTCTGATTTATTTACAAAGGTGTTACCAACCGCAACTTTTGAAAAATTGGTGCACAACATAGGAATGTGGTGACTCGGAGATCTTAAGTGATGTTTTCTTGAGGGGGAGCGAACATACTGTATTCTGTTAGAAGTATGTATTATATGAAATATGTACTCTTTTTTCTTCACTAGGGTTTTTTTTTACTAAGATTTTATCAAGACATATTTCATATATATATATATGGGCATCCAATGGAAAGTATAGTGTCCTAAAAGCCTTGTGTCATTTTTCATGTTGTCTATGTGCTTTGTAATAATTTATGCTTAGTGGACATGTAAGTCCACATCCTACTTGCCACTTTGCCTATAAATAGTGACATTTGGTGGATCTTAAATTTTATGTACATTATTGAGAATAAAAAGAAAATTTCATATATTTCCCGTTTCCATAAAATCATATTTTTTATTTCTATTATTTCTATTTCCATAAAATTATAATTTTAGTTATTTATTAGTTTGGTTATATTTTATTATTTTATTATTATCATATTATATTATATTTAGTTATTACTATATCTATACATACATACATACATACATACATACATACATATATACTTCATATCCATTATGCTTCATTGTACTCATCAATTTCACAACAATAAACACTATTAAGTAAAAAAAAAAAAACAATTAGATCTCTCTTCCCTTGCCCGTACGTGTGAACGCACCTTCCCGGTGATTAACCCTCCCAACCACCAACCTCTCATGCCAGATCTTTTGCATGCCGACCACCGCTACTACTCTGTCGTCTACGCCGCTTACTGCTAGTCATCGTTGATCGATCTCTCGTCTGCTCTCTAAACCCCGGATCTGTCTCTCTCCCTCGTCTCCTTTCCACGCCCAACTGTCTAGTCGTCATGTAACGCTTTCAGCCGCTTGCTGCTTGCCAGAGTTCTCGCACCGCCAGCCGAGATCGCAGCGAAGTCGCCACGCCCTGTGCCATTCTTCTTCTTCAAGCCGTGCCGCCAGATCCGATACCCAACCTCAATCGCGTTTTCAGCTTCGTGCCATCGGACGTCCTCGACTACGTCGGGTTTTTCTTTGGTCTTGCCAGAATTTTAGATTTTGGATAAGGTTTCGGTGATTTCTCGTTGTTTTGGTTACCCATTGGCAATGGGTTTAAATTCTTGATTTTATGATAATTTTGAAAGTTGAAATTAAAGTTTGTTTTAAAATATTTTGGTGGAGATTTTGGAGCCAAAGTTTAGGCTTGACTATTGATCAAGTTCGCTTTGGGTAAATTATTCGAAGATTAATTGCATAAATTAGTGGATGGAATTTGGGCTTTGAAGGATTAATTAAACTTGGGTTTTTATGCTGTAGGTTCTAGTTCACACTCTTTATTACATCATCAACTATTTGTTGCTTGAAGAACAATATTTGGACTTACATTTTGAGGTAAGTAGCTTTACTACCCTCAAGCTAGGCAACTCAGGCCGTAACATATTATTTGAATTGTTTGGATGGAATTTAGAAGCATGACATGATTAGACCATTTTGTGTGTATGATATTGTTATATTTGTCCGTTAACATTGATAAGCATGATATGAATAGAGTCGAATCATGTGCATGATGTTATTTACATATATATTTATGTGTGGGACCTTAAGGCATGTACTGAGGTGTTTTTTATTTTTTTATTTTTTTATTTTTTTTTTTATTAAAATGATGTGACTATTATGGAATGCTATGATAGATTCCATGTAATGTGTTAGCGATCATCCTAACACGATTACATACAAGTCCATGAACTGACGAGTTCACAATTACATTATAGCTCCGTGAATGTCAAGTTCACAATTACATTATAGTTTCGTGAACTGACAAGTTTACAATTACATTATAGCTCCGAAAACTAATGAGTTCGCAATTATGTTATAGATCTATGGACCGATGAGTTCACACCATATTACAGCTCCATGTTAGGACAGGTTAAAACATTCACTAGACGACCACTTGAGTGGTTAATTAATGAAACATGAAAACCGCTTCCGCTGAGTGTATGTTTTCCAGTTGTTTGAATGTTTTGAACTTGTTGTTAGACAAAAAATTTAATAATTTGATGTTATTTTTTTTATTTTTCTTAGTTGTGTTTAGAGATTCGGTTTTTTATCTACTTGTTTATTTTACAGATTTAATAAATTGATTTGAAATAGTTATCTCTGTTTCAATAAATATTTTACTTTATTGATCAGAATGTTTCGAATGTAAATATGCATGTAAGAGTAACGACTCTTGTCAGAGTGAAATGTCGGGTCATTACACTAATGTTTTCATAAAAAATATCAGAAAAAAAAAAAAAAGTTAGGGCGAGGTAATAATAACCCTTTTTTTTATCTTTTTAATTAAAAAAAAAACTGTCAACTTTTTTTTGATATTGTTAAGTAAATACATAGATATACTAGGGATATAAATGAAAAGAAATTTCTTCATCTCAACTACAAATATCCAATTAGTCATTTTTGCAAATACTTCAATAGTTTAGGTATTTTTCATTAGCAAATTTTTTGTTGTTACTATACATCACAATTTTTCTTAAAGGTACTTGTACATTAATTTTAGTAACATTTTAACCTCTAAACTTTAATATCTAATAATTTAGACAATGTACTTTCAAAAATCCAAATTTAATCCATGATTTGTTCTTCGACCAAGATGTTGAAGATTTGAATTCTCTACCTAGTGATAAGGAAATAAATGACAATGACAAGAGCTAGAGTTAAAAGTCTTGTTGAAGTATTAAATGTTTACATCCAAAGTAAGTTTCCAAATTATGGCGAAGAGTTGTAATCTTTTAGGTTTAAGGCCACCTAAGAGATGTTGTGAAAATGAAAATCCAAATTCATCCGCATCCTTAATGCCTTATGTACCGACTTAATTTCATGTATTTACATTTATAAACGTCCATGTATGGAGTTGAAGAGTTTTTTGTTGGACCTCGATTATATAGGTGAGAGGTTGTGTTCTTTCATAGTGACATTTCATTTAGTTTAAATTGTTTTGTATTTTTCACATTTGAAGTAGAATTGAAATTAGAATGATTTTATTATAGAGTTTAATTTCTCAAGCTTTTGTGTTTCTTTTGTATTCTTATGTTTAAAATGCCTAAAACTTTCAATCTAGTTTGATCGGGAGACTTCCAAATCTTAAAGATAAATAAGTCCTCCTTTCTTTTTTATCTTTGATCAAACTTTCCAAGCCAAATTTATTTAACATTCTTGGGATTGATTATCAATTCATTATTCAGGGTTATTCTTATTATTGTTTTAGGGATCACCTCGAATAAACGAAGTTCTCAAAAATAATTGAGACAGTTCAGTCATGTATCTACGACCAAAAGGTTAGAACTTCAAGAGTTTAGATACTATTTTGGTCCTTATATTTTTACTTTTGTTCATCTTAATCCTTGTACTTTTAAAATGTTTATTTTGGTTTTTATACTTTCAACTTTGTTTCATTTTGGTCCCTGGACTTTTAAAATGTTCACTTTGGTCTTTATGCTTTCAAATTTTGTTCTTTTTTATCCTTAAACTTCTAAAAAGTAACCATTTTCACCCGGACAAATAAAATAAAAATGGAAATGAAGACACTAAAATGGTCACTTTTTAAAATACCAAAACAAATATTTTGAAAGCACCAAAATGAATCAAGGTTGAAAGCATATAGAATAAAATAAATGAGCACTAAAAGTACAAAAAGCAAAATAATATTTAAACCAAATTTCAAATTACCCTTTCAAACTATTAAAAGAAATGGCAAAATAGTCAATGATGCGAATAATCTAAAGTCCAAATTCAAGGAATTTTCTTCCCCTTTCCTGGAAGAGCTATACATTTCGGCCCAAAAGGCCCAAAATTTGTGGGGATGTTTGGTTTCTTGCTTGGATAAACCAGTTCTTTTGTTTCTTTCTAATTTTTTTTTTTTTAATTGAGACTTTAGTTTTTCTTTCCTTTCCTTTCCTTTTTTTCTTTTTACTTTTTATAATGCTTTTGAAATCTAAATTTTAAATACTATAAGAAGTTTTTTTTTCCTTTTTTAAAAGATGGCTATGAAATTATATTAGAAGGTAATGAGCATGTTTTTAATTGTATTTAATGAGCATGTATTTAATTGTATTTAATGAGCATGTTTTTAGAAAAAAAAATGTTATAAGTATTTCCTATTTTTTAGGCGAGTTTAGATTGTATTTCTTTATCTTTCACTTATAGTTTTTGTGGTTATAATTTGTTTGTGTCTTGATCTGAGACTATAAGGTTCTCTCCTCTTTATTGTAATACGATATAAAATCATAGTCTCGTACGTATAATTATTGATAAACTTTCATCAATATTAATTACATAGTCGACATTGCAACATTTAAAAGCAAATTAAAAAACACATTTTGTTAGTGCATTTTTATTTGTGTATATGATTTCAAAAGTGTAATCGTTGAGTCTTCAATGTTGATTTTTTTTTTTTTTTTTTTTTTTTACAATCTAGTTCGGCAAATGGCTAAATTACAAGTTCCTTCAACTTCGTTCATTTACTCATAATTCATGTAAAAATTGTTTTAAATAAAAACTTTTCTTTTAGAGGTTGGAGGTTTAGATCCTATATATACATTAATTATACTAAAAACTGCACTGGCAAGAAAATCATACAATGCCAACAAGAGCGTAACTCAACTTGCATAATGTTCATATTATCAACCTCGTGGTTCGAGGTTCGCTTCCCCCACCTGCACTATAATTACAATACCTATTCAAAAAAAAAAAAAAAAAAATCATACAACAACAATCAAAATGTTAATACCTAAAATATAATTGAAGCAAAGATGCAAACTCTACTTAAATTATATTCTATTTTTATTTTTGGGTATAATAAAGATTAAATTAAAGTTTAACTATCTAAACTTTTATTTTATATATATATTTAGTTCCTTAACTTTAAAAAGTCGTCTAGTTCAATGGGTTCCTAAATAAACTTTAAAAAATGTCTAATACATTCCTTTTTAATTTATGTCCAATTACTTTTATTTTTGTTATTTTTAAATTAACTAATATAAAATTGTATTTATATCTAATAGACTCTAAACTATCAATTTTTGTATCTACTATATCTGTAAATTTTAAAAAGGATCGAATAAATCGGGAACTATTACAATGGATTGGGTTCACTATTTTGAAAGTGTTGTGTGTATTAACACACCCAAACAAACTTGTGTTTAATTGAAAAGTTTTGTAAACTCATATCTAATGGAAATTTTATAATAAATAATTAAATTAATTTTTATTTAAAACAAGTAAATTTAGTTAAACTGAAAAATAATAAAATAAATTCATTGACCGATATGTTGCCCTTGACTAAACTCAACTCAAAAACTATTTACACTTATCATAAACTTCATGTTTTAGAGCCATTATGATAATAAATTTAAACAGAGAGATAATTTTGATGTATTTTCTTCACGCTGATGAATATTATAAGAATCAACTAGAGTGTGTTTGTAATATATTTTCACGTGTTTAATTTAAAAAATAAGTCATTTTGAAAAAAATTAAATGTTTGATAAATATTTAAAATAACTTTTTAAATGTTTTTTTAATAAATATTCACGACGGATGTTTAAATAAAAATAAGTCTTTAAAAAAACCATTTTCCACAAGCAAACGGACCCTACATAACTAACTAAATATTTATTTTATAAAGTAGTTCTTCAAACATAGTTTATATTAACAATAGTAATAAAAATAAATTATTCATAACATACTAGTTATTAATTTATAAGGAAAAATTTATAATATTAAAATTTTTTTTTTATTAACATTCAAATGATCAAAAATAAAATATTATGATCAATTTTTTTTTATTAACATGCAAATGTTCACTTTTTTAAAAATATATATTTATAAATAAATAAATAATATCGATAATAAAGCCCATCTTGTTGCTTCATCTGTAAAAAAACAGAGCACTTCACAGCTGGACACTTGAAGGGCACGACTGCGACACGTTTAAGACAATGGACCTGCAAAATTAAAATGAAAAAACAATGAAACTGCCATTTTTAAGCCCAAAGGCTTATAATATCAGCCCAACCCAAAACTTGTGCCCATCATATTGAGACGACCATTTCTCTCGACCGGTCGCACTCAAATTGATGTGCACAAAGGGGAAATCATAATGAACATCAATCGGGAAAAGTTCTGGATTAAGGCAATCAATATTCTGGAAGAACGAGAAAAGAAGAAAAAGCCACCGTGGACGTGAAAGGCTCAACTTGGAATAAGCAGTCCCTGAGCTACTATGTGACTCAACCTCATAAGGGACACAATCCTTATGAAAATCCTTTTTCTGCATCACTACTTCATGAACTTTCATCATGAAATATTTCTAGAAGTTAGTGGTCTACTAGCTTTCTTTCAAACTGACCTTTTACCAAACTTCCTAAGAACATCGCATGACTTCTTTCAATCTATTGGCAATGAAGACATTGCCACATTTTAAATTTGGGGGTGAGGTATTTATTTTCGACCTTGCTATTTTTAGATCTATGAAAAAAAAGAAAAAGAAATTTTTTTTTTGGGAATAACAACTCCACTGCCAACGCAATGGGGAAACTCATGTTAATAAGAGTTAAGTTGTGAAGGGCACTTATCTGTAGTTGGATGTCTGCATGACACACGTGGGGGCAAGCCAAAACTAAGTCGCCAGGATCAACGCATAAACAAATGATCGCAACTCCGCTGCCAAGTAGGTATGAGTCTAGTCTGAGAAAGAGCGTCTTGCTCGTAGTTGGATGTCCGCATGACACACGTGGGGGTTAGCTAAAACGAAGGTGAGACACTTAGGTCAGCGCATGGGAGTTGCGCTCGTCAAGCGATTGCGATCATCCTGTCAAAGTTGCGGTATTAAGTGAATACGGCCATTACAAGATTATGGCTACACGATAACGCATAATAGAGGGATCAACGCAAGGTTGGTGGAATTAATACATCAACGTACATCTCGGGAAAATCAAAAGTTGATGTTGACATTTCACCTACCACACCATTAGCAACAGATATTCAGAAAAGAACAACGCGTCGCGAATGTTAGAATCAAAGCAGTCCATTAATGCTGTCGGCGATCCAAGCTTTATAAAAAGAAGCCGATGAACATAATTTCAACTTATCCAGGGTTTTTCCTTTCGATCCAGACAAATGCGTGAGAAGAAAGCTTGAGAGTTCTTCATCTCCTTCTTCTATTTCGACAGACGACCGGAGCCTTCGATTGGAGCTAGATCTCGGGAGAGTCAGCTCCACCACCCATCCATGGTACCACTGGCAGCCTTGACGCACATCCGCTGGAAGCAAGTCATTGCTTCCAGCTGGTCATTTCGTTTTCTTCTTTTTTCTTATATTGTATTGTATGACATTTTGTGATTAAGGAATTAATACATGATGTGTTCAATGCATTTTTGTGTTTCCTTCGATTCTATCTCCATCTTTCTTTACTTAGCATCCTTAACTTTCATTGCATCACTTAGTGAGATTGCTAGAGTATCGCATACTTAGTCATGCAGATTAGAGATATGAAACATGTAGCAAATCATCGAAAGGGTAAGAGTTGTGCGAGTGTGTGAGAAAACCTTATTTGCTTAGTGTGAAGCTATAGTTACGTCTATCTATAGGCGGATGCAACTCTTGTCTATGAGTAAAGTCAGCAACAACTAACTGCCCGGGAGGGTAAGTAGTTGGTCGCATTAAGCAATGTAAGCTATTGTTCACTAGAGATAGGAATAATCTTATGTCAGCAAAGTTTATGCGGTTACCTTGTCTTATGAGTGCTTCATTCATCATTTAGGAATACTTGAGAGAGTAGTCTAAAATTCAAATCTAAGACTCGGGAGAGTGGTTTGGAACGCATAAGCAAGAATGGGAAACTTAGAAATAAGCTTCGTTTGCAATCACACAGCGTATGCACCCTACGGAGAGGATATTGCATGCATCCAGGAAGTAGGATACAGTGGTATGTGGCCATCACGCTCATATGACGAGAGCATGTGAGGGGGTTATAGAGATTTAGGTAGGCATAGGCTTCCTGGCACTATTGCAGATACATCGCATACGTCCTAGAGTTAGGCTCAAGTGTGTGTAGCTTGATCGTATGGCTTGCGTTGACTAAGGTTGCCCTTGCGATCACTCTTAAGGGTTGCAATGAAGACATCTCCACATTTTATCTATTTTTCCATCCATTTACTTCCTGTCAATAGTTGTCGTGTCTTTTCCTCTCATTCTTATTCACATCGCGTTGTCTTTTAGTTAGGAGTAGGAATAGTGTTAGCTTAGCAACCCCTCCATCATTCTTTTATTTAACTGCCACATGCACATTACCGCATTCATCTTAGCTAGTCCCTGTGTTCGACTTCAGATCACCTGAGAAACTTGCGTTCGCGTTATACTTGGCATGAGTGTAAGAAAACTTGTGATAGGAATGCATAGTCATTGCATACATTCGTTAACGCATAGTTCATTCCAACGCATGACCACAACGCATGATAATCAACGCATACCTTAAGACATGCATCGCATATTTCGTTTCACCAAATTTTAGTTGTCGAGTAATTGACATCTAATTTTCTGTCATCAAGTTTTTGGCACCGTTGCCTGGGATTTGATAGCTAATTGTTTGTTGAGTTTTGTGTCTCTACAAAAAACCTTTTTATCTTGGTAGTATTGCAGCTTGTGCAACCAGTATTGAAGTGTAGGCGATGCGCCGAAAGCCAGTATTGACCCCAAGGTAGAAGGGCAATCAGTCGCAAGAGCTGAAGGCAATTCTAAGTACATAGTGGCCAACATGCGCCCAACGATTGCCGGAAGTTCCAATGGTCAGGATAAGCTCCTTGACCCAAGCAGTTGAGAGTAATCTCCTGCATGGAAGACTCCTTACGGTGTCAACACTCCTATTTTTTTTCAGGGACGTCTTCTATTCTATCTTTACCTTGCTTTCTTAGTTCAGGTTATTTTTATTTTTTTTGTTATTTTAGATATGCAGTCGCTTCCTTGGTTATGGTGCGTTTGCTCTTTGTAGGTGCAACAATAAGTCTCCTCGGTGCGCAGTACAACAGAAGAATTCCTTTCATCCTTCTACACATGGCTTCGATCGCGTGGATTCCAACGCATAATCGCATGCGTTATTCCACCTTAGGTCTTTTCTTATTATCCTTTTGAAATTCTTTTTTTTCCCAATTACATTCCTTTGCGATGTTTCTATGATGGTACATATAATTCACCACATCTTCTAACTAAGCATCGCAAGGTGCTCCTTACTTTTAATAGTTTCTTCAAATTTTGAAAGTCTTAAGTTTTATTTTGTGCAAACCTTCGCTCAAATGTTTATTATCGCATTTTTACGAGTTTGTTTTTAGCTTTGCGGTGAGAACGCTGCCAACCTCTAAGTTTGAGGGTGGCAGTGGTCTCGGAGAATTGCGTTCAGTGCATTGCAATTATTTGAAAAAAAAAAACCTTAAAAAAAGTGAAGCGAGTTTTTTAGAATAATAACTCCACTGTCAACGCAATGGGGAAACTCATGTTGATAAGAGTTAAATTGTGAAAGACATTTACCCATAGTTGGATGTCCGCATGACACACGTGGAGGCAAGCCAAAACAACGATAAGTCGCCAGGATCAATGCATAAGTGCAACTCCTCTGTCCGGCGCAAGCGAAATCAAGCAAGATAAGAGTTGAGTTGAATATGGAACACAATTGAAGTTGGATGCCCACATGGCACACGTGGGGGTAAAGAGTGTAACCACGTTCATGCAAAAGGAAGCACGTTGTATGGTTTCAAGGGTGGTCCTACAGGGATCATGAAATGTAAATATGTAAAACTGACTGCACAATTTATCTACCCATATCGCAATCAAGTTAATTTTCTTGAAGGGATTTCTAGCTTTCACTTGTTAGAATTGTTAGTGTGAATATGTGCAGTCTTGATGGAAGTGATTGCCATTTGAATGCAATTCTTGATTTAAATGCATTTTTCTTTTATCATGGTGGTTTTGATATGATATGAAGTGGGAGGGATAAGATTGAAACTCTAGATCAGGTGAAACTCTTTCTTTCCAGAATTTTCATTTTGAGACGTCTTAGTTGTAGTCAAGGCATTAATTAACGGTTCGGTTCAATTTTCAGTTTAAGCAAGCTGAAGAAACTGCTTAAAAGCTTGATCTGGATGGCCTTGTTATGAAACTCGAATTTCCATTATTCCTACTTAAGCAGGTGGTTAAGGAAATTAACTAAGTTAAATCCTATGTTAAAGTGAAGGAAAATTTATAGGTGTTGAATAAATTTTCCTTTAGTAGTTGAGTTAAGCTTAAATTGATGAAAAATTGACTAAGTGTTGGACTAGGCAAAGCTATGCATTGGCCATAAGATCTTGGAAAGATTACTTGGGCAAAGGGAGAATTTAAAGTGGGAGTGATGAATGCCTTGGAGGTTAGATCAACGCATTAGACTCAATGGATGCGTTGGAAGAAAGTTGAAAGGATGCGTTGGTGAAGGAAGATGGTTGTGTGGGATGCGTTGGAAGGGTTGTTGGTGGATGACATGTGGCTGAAGGAAGGAAAATGGAAGGATGTATTGAAGGTGGCAGGCGGTTGAAGGATGGCAGCCGAGGATGAGGCATTGGGATGGCACGAGGGCTGGAGGGTGGCATGCGTCGAGCAACCTCAGCCAAATGTCCAATCATGCGTCGAGCAGCCTTGGCCAGATGCCCAGCCATGCATCGAGCACCTTTGGCCAAACTGCCCAAGCATGCGTCGATGTACCCAGCCCAAGTGTCGGGCACTACCAAGCGCCCATGCATGTGCCAAGCGCCATGCGTCGAGCACTGTCAATCCTGCCAAGCGGCCATGCCCATGTGTCGATGCCTATGCAGCGAGCGCACTGTCGAACGGCCATGCCCATGTAACCAAGCACGCCCATGCGTCGGTGGCCAACACCTAAGCCACATGCCCATGCATCAAGCGGCTAGCACCTATGCCAAGCACCATGTGCCCATGTCGAGCATGCCTTGCGGTGATACCTAGTGAGCCATGCGTCGAGGATGAGCGGCCATCCTATGCATTGGTGATGGCTAGCTCTTGCAATGGCTAAGTGGATTGCAATGGTAATGAATTGGCTTATTATGCATTGATTATAGGATATGAATTGAGTATGGACTATGCGTTGATTGCCTAATATGCGTTGAACATCCAAGGGTTTGTGGATGCATAAGAAGGATGAACTCATGGAGGATGTCATTCGGACATGTGGCTTGTTAGATGGAATTCCTAAACGATCAAGGTGAGTGACTAAAATATTTAAAAAATTTTAAGAAACCATGTGTTAAAGAAAGATCTTTTAGATAAAGACATGTTTTCTACGTTTTATTAAAGAAAGTCATTATATGACTAGTTTTACTTGAAACTCGATACCGAAGGATATTTGAGAAGGTATCTGAGTAGCTCGATACTGAAGGACACAATTGAAAAGGTATCTAAGCAAAAATACTCAAATGTGGGGCAGTTCTTTTGATAAAAATCAGCTTTCTGGTCACTCATTGAGCTTTGTAGCTCATGCTTTCAAAATGTTTTTCTTTTTCTTCCCAGGTAGCGAAAGGTGAGGAGGTTCCAGGTAGCTACTAAGGTCAATGTCTGCCATGTGCCACAGTTACACTTCCGGAAGGTTATGCAGTTGTTGTTGTAAATTTGTAATTAAGTCCTCGAGTTGTATAAATGTTACATTGTTGTAAAATAAAATGGGCCTACTTAATTAGTTGACCGTTCAATTGGTACATTGGTATCAGAGTTATTTCCGCAAAGAGTTTTTAGGCAGTAAGTGTCAACAAAAGGGTTGATAACTACTACAGTCACACCCTTTCCTAGGCTAAGAGAATGGTCTGGGGAAGGGTGTGACACTTGTTGTAATTGGTGGAAATGATTCCAACACAAATGCCGATCTCCTTACTGAAAACTTTAGGTATTTTTCAGAACTATGAAATTTGTTTATTGCCTCCCTCCTTTTTGCTCTCTCTTTCTCACTCTCATTGTCATATATGGATAAGCTATTATATGTTATTTTTATTGTAGAAATATAAGGTTGAGTAATTAATTACTCTAGGGTACCATTTTTTTGTGTGTGCAAGACTCTGTTATCTGTATTCCCCTTCTTTCTGTTGTTTTCAAATTAGGAGTAAGAATTTGAAAACCCGAGTGATTGGTTGCCCAAAAACTATTGATGGTGATCTCAAATGCAAAGAGGTCCCCGCAAGTTTTGGATTTGATTATGCTGGCAAGGTACTCATTTCTCTTTGTAACTACTTTAGAATTCATATTTCGTTTGGACTCAACTTTGGTGACTGTTGCAAAGTTGAAGTAGTTTCTTCAAGAATTCAAGGAAAAAATGGAATGTCGCATTCATGAGATGAGACTCTTAATGGGCTCTGCTGATATTTATGCAGATATATTCAGAAATGATTGGTCATGTGATGGTTGATCGATCTACAAGAAAATATTACCACTGTAAGCATTTTGCTTAATGAAATTGAAACTAAAAATAGTTCTGATGTGCTAATATATTCATGAATTATTGACATTACCAGTATTTCAAGTTCAAATATGTCCACTTTTTTAAAAATATATATTTATAAATAAATAAATAATATCAATAATAAAGCCCATCTTGTTGCTTCATCTGTAAAAAAACAGAGCACTTCACGGCTACTCAATTTTATTAACCTAATGTGAGATTGTACTTTTTAATTGTTGTGATGTTGATACCTTTTTGTTTTAGAAATAAAATAAGATACAAAGCTTAAGGACCAAAATAGAATTTAAATCTAAAAATAAATTGCCACGTTAGCTCTCATTAACCACACTGATACTGAAAACCTTACAAGTTACTAAAATGCTATTAAATTCAAACATTATGATTATGAGTTAAAATGTCGATTTGAAAATTTATGAATTAAAATATCGCTAAATCTAAATCTTTAGAATAAAAGTTCTGCAATCCTTGCATTTGAAAATTTCAGGTTTGTTGTTTATTGTTTCCTAAAAAAACAAAAACATTTAATTACTATTTTTTTTGTTTCTCGCTCTTTTTTTTTTTTTTTTTTTTTTTTTATTATATATATCCTTTTAAGGTTAATAATATGATTTAGTTCATTTTTCGAACCAATATTGTTGTCTTTTATCTTGATTTAATAAAAGGTGACGTAATTTAAATATATGAACTAATATTGATTTAACAAAAGAAAGGCGCATCGACTACTTAACAAAATTCATAGGAAAATGTAATGAAGAATTTACACGCATGTCTTTTGTCTTTTATCACACGCTCTTGACTCTAAAATGACAACAACAAAAATTCCTTTTTTTTCTTTTTTCTTTTTCTGATTATTTTTTTTACATTCCTTTTATTTCCCTCTATGTCGTGTTTAGTTTAAATTTTAGTTAAATTACATATATTCTTATGCTATTTGTGTAGGAAATATCCATATATATTATTGTAAAAATTACATTATCCTTTGAACTTTTTCTCATCGTTTAAAATATAGAAAAAATATTTTTTAGTCTATAGATTTTATGTC